>NC_083226.1:121476860-121681860 GCF_032191835.1 Heteronotia binoei | reverse complement strand
AATCCAGGGAAGGGACAAAAATAAATACTCAATGAAAAAGAAAACCTGATACAAGGTAAAAATGGGGGGAAATGCAGAACAAAAAAGAAAATGCAATGGCGATATGCAGTGAATGTGGGGGAAAGTACCAGTGCACAAAAGGCCTTTTTTGATGAATTTCTTTAGGATTAGCTAGTTGCCTTAAGGCTGAGAAGACTTTTTTTTTGCTTCCTCTCAAATTGTCTTGGAGAAGTTTCTGTGGCTTGCTTCCCAGGGACTGTGTATTGCATGGGGGCTATTAGATTAAATAAACCTGGTTTAATCTGGAACAACCCTACATACTAGGAGACAGAATTAATGCAGGATAAATAACTCAGCATAATTAGATTGGTAAACATCGGTCAGGAATTAGCATGAGAAAGCTTCAGACCATTTCTCTCTATGTGAGACTTGCTGATTCAGGACCCATTATCTGGCAATGGCTTCTGTCCTACCACTCTGCTGAACAAACTGAATCCTTCTGCTACCTAAGGTGCCTTTCTCAAACAAAAGTGGAGCCTCCATGGGTTGGAGGAAGGATTAAAACTTTGATGAGCCAAATGGTGGAATACAGAATGTCTGTAATTTCATGCAAAGTCACTAAAGAGCTGCATCTTTTTCCTGACAGAAGTCACTCCCTCAGCTTCTGTTAGCCTCCATAGGAATAAAGTACAGGCAACCCCTCCAGTCAATGTGTAAAGAAAGCAGTTTAGTTTAGTTTATTTGATTTATATCCTGCCCTCCTCGCCGAAGCAGGCTCAGGGTGGCTCACAAGACATAATAGAATAACAATAAAAATATTTAAATTAAACATTAAAATAAACAATTTAAAACAGTTTAAACAATTTGGTGCTAATTCCGTATGATTTAAGGATGGCATTCAGTGTTCTTGAACATCCAGTTGGATCTAATATCGTGGTGGTGGTCATCATTCAGTTAAATGCTAACTGAAACAATATTGTCTTGCAAGCCTTGTGGAACTGGGCAAGGTCCCACAAGGCTCTGACCTCCTCAGGCAGTTGGTTCCACCAGTGAGGACAGTGAAGTTTTCTAGTTGTTTTCAGTTTTGCCTCCCTCGGCCTGGGGATCGATAATAGATTTTGTGTTCCTGATCTAAGTACCCTCTGAGGAACATGTAGGGAGAGACAGTCTCTAAGGTAGGTGTTGTGGGTCTACTTCCTACAGCACAAGATAAGTAGAACTAAACTCTACTTCCTTTCATAATTATCCAGTACTAAAAGCATTTTCTAAAAATAAATATGACCCATTTCCAAATCCAACCTCTTTTTCATTTACATCTTTAGTTTTTACTAAAAACTAGCTAAAGGTTTATCATGTGTATTGGGTGTGAGCAAGACAATTATGATGTTCTTTTTGGTGATATCAAAGCCACCCACTGGTTTTGTCAAGTGCTGCCTTGTGAATGGTAACCCAACCACTTATATAGGGAAAAATAAATGAGTGCATTAGAGAGATGCCATTGGAGTGGTGTTTCTGAACACTGGTAAACTTACTGATTAGAAATTAAGTCTGTGCCTAGTTATATAGCCCTATTGTGGGCTTTGTTTCACGATTGTGCTAGATTGTGACAGGATGCAGGGAAGTGGCTTTATAGTTAAACTACTTCTGACATGGTGTCACAAAGGGGACCAAGGAGGGCCTCTACAGATTGCCACCACTCTGGTACAGCTCTGTCTGGGAGGGCCCAAAGCACCCACTTCACCCTTCCATCTTCCTTCTCAGCAAGTACTTCTCTCTATCCATGACCAAAGAGAGGTGAGGTCCCAGGCAGTATAACAATAATTTTATTGTAAGTGCTCAAACACAAACAAGTGGGTTGTGAAATTATTAGTGCAATAGTGAAAGGGAAAACAATAAAGGTGGTACAAAGAAAATAACAGCCCTGATGTAACTAACTACATGTTCCCTCCTTCTGCTTCCAATTCACTCACCCCTCTTTGGATGAGGCAACTCTCCTGCTGCAGCATTTCTCTAGCTCAGCCTTTCCAGAAAGAACACTTTCCCCAACTCTAGATAGTCCTTTTATCCTTTCATTCAAGGTCTCACCCCTCTATCCCCCATTGGGCATGCTTTCCTTCCAAAATTGTGGCCCACCCAATCAGAGGGACAGAAGGGATCCTGGGAGATATAGGCCCACTAGCAACTCTGAGAGATAGGCTCATGATACATGGAGCATTTTTTTCTCCTTTCTAACAAATATTACTATGGCATTTCAGCACCTATAGTTGCCATTAGTTTATAGAGCCACCTCCTATGTCAAATTTAGAAGACATAAAGATCTTTATTGTATGTACCATACAGTGCTGGATCCTTCAGTGTTTTGGATGACAGAGAATGCTGCAATCTAGCAGCTGTACATTATGTATTCAGCTAGGACATTCCCATTGGCAGATTGTGCCTGAATATCCTTGCCTTCCATTGCCTTCAGTGGAGCTGGTTGCATGCATAGCCTTTTAGATAGAGGTCAGAAACCTCAGTAGAATGAACACTAAAAGATCTGGATTTAGTCCAAATATAATTCATTTGTCATGTGGACAGAAGGCTGCTGTATATAGTTAAAAGGAGCCCAAAGCATTGTCTGGTTATTCGTAAAATAATGGTTAATTCTGCTTCATAGCTAAAAAGTTCCAATTTTGAGGAAGGAGAAACTTTTCAGCACACAGAAAGAAAACCCAAGTCAAGTGATGGCCAAAAGGTTTGTCTGGGAGTGCTTCGATCCGTTTGCACCATTTAATAATCCAAACACTTTTGCTCTGTCATTTAGCAGACAGCTTAATCAGCTGGGCTGTGATTTCCAGCTAGGCAGCCAGATGAGACTGCCTTGCTCTTGAGGGCTTCCACGTTAAAGCACTTGCTGTACTAATTGAACATTTTAACTGATAACCAAAACCACTTGTGCACCATTTAAAAAAAAAGAATGAGTTACATATTTTTAAAGCTGCAAATGCACAGCTGTGACGAAGGGGGAAAAAAACCTGTATAATTTTCACTTGCAAATTTATGGATTCATGCAGTAACATCATTGTGGCTGGCGGATGATCTGATCTGCTGGCTCCATTCCCATTCATTCTGTCTTTTCATACCTTTCCACTATAGCTAGGATAAAAGCTGCTGCTTTATAACTGGCATATTTAATCCTAGCGGCATTGAACTATAACATAAAAAAATGTTTAGCAAAATTATTTCTTTATCTGTTTGCAGCCAGCCACTGTTCAGAGTTGTCATAATTTTTTTGAAAGGATGACAAAGAGACCCCCTTTCTCCCAATGGCTGTTGTTCCCATTATGTAGTGTATGAGTCTATTCTATCACTAAGCTAGTGGTTGGTGGAAATTATTTGGGACTCAGTAAAATAAACACAAACAATTGTTTATTTTACAGGGGTTTTATTTCCTCTCATGCTCTGAAGCACTCTGCGACAATCAGTGATTCTGCCAGCCTCCCTGAATAATTAGAGACTGCTTTTTTAAAATAATGCAATCAGAAAAATCATTTTCATGCTATGAAATATTCTAAATCAATGCCAGATCATGAGTTACATGTGTTCACATCCAATTAGTAAAAATGAACTTGGCAAATAAGTTGTGGAAGGCAATGTGATGTAAAATCTGAGAATACTGCCAAGTGTCAGGAAACATAGCCTGAATACACCATTTTCACACACGTCTTTAGAAAGCTGCCTGGTAGAAAATGTGCTGCTTCCTTGTTCTGTCTTGCTGGGCCAGAGTGCAAATGAGCATACTCCTGTCAGCTTTAGTGATGCTGTGCCAGTTCATGCCATGCAAAGATTGAGCTCTATAAATTAGTATTTTGGTCAAAGAACTATCAAGAGCATTCAAGGTAGCAGGGTGAGCTAGTAAGTTGTTTCTGGACAGGGGGATGGAGGCATTTCCCCACTCCACCCTCATTTTCATATCTGGCTTGGTGGGTGATGTTTTTTGTAGTCCCACATACTTCACACTGCTTTTCATACTTGTGCCAGCTGGCAGCAATAATGAATTACAAAAGGGCAGCAGTGACCACAAGATGAGTCTTCCAGGATCCTCTTTAATTCCTCAAGAGATAAAGAACCCAATCAAGACAGGGCACAAGGGCACTTGCAAGAGGCCAGCATGCCCACATGCAGTTCTTTTGAGAAACTGTTCCTCCTTACTCTCAGTTGAAGGGTTTTTCACTTTCTGATGCTTTAACTGTTTCTGCTTCTACTCTACATTTCTTACTATTGTGACCTTAGGCTTATATCTTCTTTCTGGGTCCAGAAGCCAATCTAAACAAAATGTAAGTATGTAAACACTTAAATAATTGATAGCAAGTGTACTTGGGGGTTTTGTCTTAACGTGCAAGCTTTTTTTTTTTTTTTTTTGGAATACAGAGCATATAACCACACAAGCCAGAATTAGCTTGGGTACATTTTACTTTTAGTTTCATATCACCCAGTAGGTGTTATTTACTAAGCACAGAAGATCTTTTATCTTCTGCTCAAACTGACTTCTGGATCACAACACTGCAAGCCCATAGCATCCTTCAGCGAATGTTGGTCTAACATTTTAGCTTCTCTTTCTTGTGCTTCTTCCTTGCTGCTATGGCCTCTGTTAATTTAGCATTTTCCACACAGTTACTTTCCACTGGCAGTTATATACAAGGTACACTCTATTAAAAGGTTACCATGGGTCCCCTTTGCTGATGGGTATAAATGTACCTTCTAATGCACTGAACAGGCTAATTAGGAATTAAGCAATCTTTTAAAAATGGTTTTAGACTCAAATTATGCTGACAACTGAAAATTTCTAGCTCTTTTTCTAATAATTGTGTTAGACATTGAAGAGCTGCACTCCAAGCCTTGACACATTGTTCTGACTTGTACTCAGTAGTAAAGCATGGCTCAAGGGAATCATTTTGAACCAAAGTACCTGCTTGTGACAGGTGAATGCTACATTTCTTCAGGTTTTTAACTATAAGACCAGGATTCTTTCAGAAGCATTTCTAACATGAACTACCCTGCTCCCTGTTCCAGAAGACTCCCAGGATTTTCGTATAGTAACAGGAAAGCTGGTAACCTTCCCCCTCCCACACAGTGCCAGATGCATATTAAGTGACACACTTTTAACAAAAAAGTGGGGGAATAGTTATAAATTTAAGTGAGAGGCAAATGAAGAAAAAGGGAGTGAAATGGAAGAAGAATGCCCAAAATAAAGGGAAGCAGAAAGGGAAAAGGGATGCCCAAAATAACAGCAGTTATTATGACCCCTGCAACAGTAATCCAGTGTATGGTACCAGAGGCAGACAGGAGAATTTCTTGTGAAGACTAAAAACCACCTAGTGAAGGGGGAAAGATTTTCAGTGTCAGAGAAGTTAAAGCATGTCAGCTGCATTTCCTTCTGTGCCTACTGTCTTGCATGCAAGGATGGATAGACTGAATTCATAATATCTGAAACAAGACAAGATTTTTCCATCTGACCTCATTATGTGTTTCTCAGGAGTAGCTGCCTGGCTCTCCTTGCCTGAATTAAAATGCGTGCAGAGAAAAGTAAGCAGAAAGCTGCCACATGCTGCACGTTGCCGAATGCTCTTAATAAGAGGATGGTATTTATTGTTTTGCCCAGGCGATGGCTTAATTCTAGAAGTCATTAACACACTTGGCTTCCCTTGGTTCAAGCAACCCTTGCAAGGGAAAGTGTGAGCTAATGAGGGACTTTATGCATTGTAACATGGCTGACAGCAAAGATGAAGTCATGTTACAGTATATCAGAGAGATTTATACAGGGATTTTTAAATGGATTTTTTAAAACAAGTACCATCTACTTATAAATAATTAAAATTACAACATTATCATTGCTGTAACACAGGCAGTGCGGTTCCTATCAACATCAGTGACATATTATACAGATTTTGTTCGATGGGGCTTTTAGTGAATTTCTCATCATTCCTAAACACTTGCCCTTTGCCCAGCAACTTTTTCAGTAGTTAAGTAACAGCATGTGTGTGCTGGGTCACTTTATGGATTCTTAGTAGAATGACAAATTGTAATTTTAGGTAGCGATTATTTGTTTGAAAATAACACTGTAACAAGGCAATATTACCCCTTGCTATGTAATGTATTTTTATCCCATCTTTCCAGCAGGTGTTTTGAAAACCACAGGTGGAGGGCACACAAAGACTTGTGGATGGAGTCTAAGGTTTCCTAGTAAGCTTCCATAGTAGAGTGGGGATTCAAACCTAGATCCTCCAGATTCTAGTCTAACAGTAGCCACTACACCATGCAGGCTTTCATGCAGTGGCTGCTGTTGACCTAAGGTTGCCAAACTCCCACTGGGGGTGGGGGATCCTTCAGTTTTTTGGGGGGGACCCAACCCAACCTGCCAGCACAGAGCAGGCACTCCAAAGGACCACAGAGCAGGCTGCTGGGGGGATCCCCGGCCCAAACAACCCTGGATGACATCATCCAGAAGTGACATCATTGCACCGGGCACACCGCAGATGCTCTAGGATTCATGGTAAAACTTTATGGTACCATATAGTCCACAGCAGCTTGTGATGTCGACTCCGATCACCATCAATGTAGTTGGTCAATGTGGCAGTGCCAGATTCTGTTGTCCTCAGTTGCAACATGACAGGAGACAGGCTCCATGACCTTGATGATGGTGGCTGGAATCGAAGCTGGGCCAACCGCATAGTTCCGAGCAAATACCACATCTGCTGGTTGGATTGTCCTGGGGGCTTCAGGTGTCTACTGATGTGGTGGGTAGTTGGACATCAGGTCTGGATGCAGCCTGTCCAGCAATACGGCTAGCCTCTGGCCCATCAGTAGCTCTGCTGGACTGTGACTGATGGTGATGTGTTGCTTCAATAAGAAATCTGCCAGCTGTACATGCCAGTCCCCCTGTACAATTCTCCTTGGTTGTTTTCACCTTGTGCTCCACTTGCCCATTGGTCGATGGTACAAAAGAGCTGCTGTTATGTGCTGGATCACATTGCTTTCAATGAACCATTGGACCTTCACTTGAGTAAACTGAGCCCCATTGTCTGAAACAATAGCATCCAGCAGAACATGTGTCACAAAAAGACAGTGTAGGGAGTCACTACCGATGTTGTCATCACAGATACTGGTATCACTTCCAGCCATTTGGAGTATGAGTCAACCACCAGTAGGAAGGCTTGACCTTGAAAGGGTCCAGAAAAGTCAATGTGCCACGGTGTGCATGTGGTTTCCCAAGACTGCACGAGTGTCTGTGGCATAGCTGGGCACGTTCCTAGAACAGCTGGCAAGATTGATCCTGGATCCTGGTCCAATTGTGGCCACCACATATAACTCTGTGCCAGAGCCTTCATCTTAACAATTCCAGGATGTCCCTTATGGAGTGCCTCCAAAACTTTCTGTCAAAGTTTGGGTTGAATTACCATATGGTTTCCTCAGAGCAGACACCCTTTGTGCATGGACAGTTCATGTTGTTTTGATCAGAACAGCTGGAAGTCTGCACTGATGTGGCCTACTGGCCACCCCCTTCACAGCCAGTTCAGAACACACAAGAGAGTGCGGTCCTTGGCCAAATGGGCCACATCAGAAGCATGAAGTGGAGGTTTTGGCAGGTCCTCCAGGAGCACAATGCCAAGATCTGGAGACTGCTTGCTGGATGGCAAAGGAAGTGGCAGATGGCTGAGGGCATCGATATGCCCCAAAGCTTTGCCAGGTTGTTGTTACAGAGAATACTCATAGGTGGAAAGAAAGACCGATCAGCGCATCATACGCGGAGATAAGATCTGATGGGTTTGGCGGTCCAATGCAAACAGATCTAACAGTGTCTTGTGGTCAGTGATTATGGTGAAGTGACAGCTGTACACATAATCATGGAATTTTTAAACTCCTGCCATGATGGCCATTGGCTCTTTATCAATCTGCACATAATTACGTTCTGCCAAAGATAGGGTTCTGGAGTAATACACAATGGGGGCCTCCTGCCCATCTGGCAACTGGTGGCTGAAAACACTGCTGATACTGTATGGCAATGCGTCACATGCAAGCACAAGCAATTTCTGCTCATTGAAGTAGATAAGCATGCTGTTTGAGAATGACAGCAGAGAATGCCTTCTGCTCCTTTGGATCCCAAACCCATGGTCTTTTGACCTCCAGGAGTCTGTGCAGAGGCTCGACCGAGGATGCCTTGTGTGACAAGAATGAATGGTAGAAGTTTGAGAAACCAAGGAAGGACTTGTGCTCCGTTTTTGATGTTGGAGGTGCACTTTGGATGGCCATCACTTTGATGTTGAACAGTAATCTGAGGAATTCAACCTGCAGCACCCTGAAATGGCACTTTTCTCACTGGACTTTCAGGCGATTTGTAGTCTCCGAAGGACCTCTCAGAAGTGTTCAGTCAGTTCAGTTGTAGAGCCTCCTGAGATCAGGACATCATCAAAGTAAGGAATGACACCTGGAATTCCCTTCAATAGTCCTTCAATTAGTCCTTGAAAAATGCCTGGAGCCATGCTCACTCTGAACTGTAGATGCTTTACCTTAAAGGCACCACGATGGGAGATGATGGTCTGGGCCTCTGCAGTAGCTTCATCTATAGGCAGCTGTGCCAGATCTATCTTGGCAAAAATATTTCCTCCAGCCAAGGATGCTAGTAGATGGCTCACTATCAGAACAGGATAGGCATGTTGTTGAAGCACCTTCAACAACATTTATAATCCACGCAGATGCAGATGGCCCTTAATTCTTCTTGATTGGAGTGATGATCGGGGTTTCCCACCAAGTGTGAGACACTGGTTCCAAAACACCTCAAGCAATCAGTCGATCGAGTTCAGTGTTGATCTTCGATTTCAGCATGAATGGTACCTGGCGAGCCTTGAGCCACACTGGCATCACCATCGGGTCAAGGTTGAAAGATACTGGAGGCACTGTATAATGTCCCAATGACCCATCAAAGGTATCCTTGAATTCAGAACAGACAGAGTCAAAAGATGACTGGCTGGTTTGTTGGGCTCTTATGACTTGAATGCTCAATGCCTCAAACCAGTGGAGTCCAAGCAGGCTAGGGCAGTTATCCTCAGCAATAACAAGGTTCAAAGGACTGCTAAAGTCTTTGTAGCAGACGTTGAAGGAGCTGATGTCAGCTATAGGAACACGCTGCCCCTGGAAATCTGTAAGGTGGACCTCTAATGGCTCTAGGCAGTGATCAGGCTGCTGTGGGTAGACTTGGTGGAAGTGACTATTGAGATGATGGAGAGCACTGAGCCAGAGTCTACCTCCATATAGCAGGGCACACCCTCAATGCAAACTGTTGCCTTGATTTTTTTTTGTGGTTTCAGCTGGACATTCTGGATGGTGGTTCCCCAGGCACAGTCAGACAGGAAGGAGCACTGTAGGTCAAAAGTAGATAAGGAGAGGCTGGTTGTGTACAGTTTTGGGACTTTGTGCCCCAACAGGCATGTGCGATGTGCCCAGTTTTCTGCAGTCCCAACACTGGGCATCTTGGAAATGGCAGGTCTTTTGGAGATGGGAGCCCCCACAGCTGGCAGAGGGCATCCCAGTGAACAGTGGTAAGTTTGGATGAAGCATCAAATGGCTCTAAGTGGCCCTTGGTGGTCATGTTGACAACTGCACTGGAGTGATCAGGTGACAGTATGCTGGCTGGCCATGCCAACAATTCCTTGCCTGCAACCAATTCAGCTCAGTGATTCAGCTGGTTCTTGGGGCTGTGTATCCAAGCATATCCCACTGCCAGTGAAATAAAGTGAGCTCAGCTAGCTCTGAATCAACCAAGAACACTTTATTACAAGAAGAAACAGTGACAGAGTAACACAGGCAAAACTGCAACTATATACAATCTGGCCATGTTAACCACTACCACCTAGCAGAATCCTTCTTTTTGCATCTTTTTGTTATGAATTGTTACATGCCTAGCATCCTGATTGGCCAGTTCTTCCAGGCTTCAGGATCCTAATTTGCACTGAGTGCCTGCCTCAAGCTTAGGCAACAGGAACTCAGTGAGATGCAATACATAACATCCATTCTGTCTTTGAATAGTGTTTATTAGAACTGTACTGAATAGTCTCCAGTTTGAGGACTTGCTAATCAGGAATCACATTGCAAATGAGGCTTGATGTCAATGAGGCAAATGATGTCATCTCAGTGAGGGGGCAATGCTTCTTTATTTATGTTGGTGAACTTATATAAACAGGAATCATGCAGTAACTGAAATTATATAATTTTATGACACAGTCAAGAGAGTATGGCTACACATTGACATAATTGCTGGCCAATGAAGGCAACAAAGAGAGGACAATCTATAAGATGAAGAGAGCCATTAAGGCTGTTCAGGGAGGACAATATAGAAACAGAATGAACATATTTGCAAGCAGTGATAAACAAGATTTTTTGATTTTTTCAGAAATGTTCTCAAATATAACTTTATATTTATTAATTAAATATTTATTAATTTAATCATACAATCCCTACAGAATAAGTTCCTAATTTTTGATGTATCAGGATACTATCGGGTATTTATGTACAAATACCCCTGCCAGTTTCCTTGCTGCAGGACTATCCCTCCATGTTTCTATTAGCATGGAACAGGTGAAATTAGTTGTATCAGAACTGTATTAGTGCTCCACTTGAGATAGTATAGTAACAAAATCATGCTGGACTGGGAGTGAATGCTTATCAAGAGAAAGTTTACTTTCAGTGTTAAGAATTAATTTAGCTGAATTGGTGTGGTGAAAGTGGTAAACACAATCCCCCTCACTGTTGTTTGTCAGGGTGTATTATATCACCATGGATTGCTTTGTCAATAATCTGCCTGGCCTGCAAGCTAAAAATCTAAGATTGCCAGGATGACTGACAGCCTGGAGATAGCTGATAATTCTAAGGAATTGGAGGTGTAAAATCTTTAAGAACCATGTCTACAGTATAAATGCCAGGGTATCTCCACATCACTCTGTACTTACAAAGGCAACAGCATTGTTAATGGCAGCCTGTCTGTCCATCAAGTTTGCTACAGGAGGATTTATCCCTCTTTCACTCCTTATCTTCCATTGCTGTGTTTATTTCGAAACCAGCTGCAGAATAAATTGCCTCTTGCCTTCACCTCCTACAGGAGTGCAATACTCTAGGAAGCCTAAGACCATTGTGTTTTTAAGGGGAGGGGGGCTTTTTCTTCAGTAGACTAACTTCTAATTGCATCTATGAAATGCATAGACCTTACTCCCCTTCATCCACTCTTCATGCTTTCAAATGGAATATCTTCTGTTTAAAATAAGACAAGCTGAAGTTGAAAATACAATTCAAGCAATGTCAGGGGGCTGAGGCTTGAAAAGGGAAGAAGAGGTTTACCGTAATTTAGTTGGCAAATACAAGGCCTTGTGAAAATACAGTCATGTATGTAAACCAAAGGCATGGGGTTTAATGTTTGTTGTCTCTCACAGGCTTCTACATAAAATAAGATCTGTTTCTGAGCTTTAAAAGGTAGCTATCCCCCACCCCCCACCCCAATCTCTGCCTGCTTGTCAAGCTATGCTTGTTCTGGGTAACGTATCATCGCCTATATAAAAGACTCTGCAAGAGGGATTTAATTATTCTGTTGATGATGCAGAAGTCAGAAATGATTTTGCTTCTGTCTCTCAGAGCTATGTTTGGCACACGTTTAGAAGAGGTCCTGAGCTGTGTGACCTGGATTCCTTTATGAGAAAATGGCGTTAAATTAATCATATAGTGAGAGAGACAATCATGCCTCAGACTCTTTATATCCAGATGAAAACACTATTGGGACTAAAAAGAGAATATATATGCGTTAGTGTGCCTCATTGTCTTTGGAAGCTGTTCTTGGTGAAGATGTGTATGCATCTGGAAAACACAGACTCATGAGGCTCCAGGAAAGGACTGGAAGATGATCTGATTAAAAACCTTGCTTTAAGTTAAAACCTTCCACACACTGGCACACATGCACATTCATTTCCTCTTCATCCCTGACAAAAATTAACACATACTGTTTAGTTCAGGGATAGAAGGTGTCTGTATTATTGGGGCTACTCTGTTTTCTAGGCAAAGTGTGTTTTGCTACACATAAACAGTATAGGTTTTCCATTTGTGGTACACATGCACAACATTCCATTTAGATGCTGCATACAAAATTTTAAAAGACTGATATAAAAGATGGTCTTCCTTCACTTCTTTCACAATACAATCCAAAGAACATTTTCCTTGAAGGAAGCCTAATTGAATAGGCCTGAGTAGGATTCTTGTCCACAGGAGTGAAACTTTTCACTGCACCTTAAATAAAATTTGCTAGAGCTACAAGAAACAAATATGTCTCTTTGGCCAGATGGGCCCACCAAGAGCTAGTTGATATTTGTGTAGTATTATTGTAGAAGTACTACACTCTGACCTTGTTGGCCCCAGCTAACCAGATCTTGACAGATTTCAGAAGTAGGGTTGGCCTTGGTAAGTAGGATGGGCACAAACCTAAAAAATCCAGTTCAGGGTGGTCCCCAAACTGAACCTTGAACTGAACCAAGCCAAAAGTCCCCACCTGAACCAAGCCACTCCAGTGAGTTTGATTCCCCCTTTCTCCTGCCCATGGCACACCATGGCTGGGAGAAAGTATCATCTGGGAAAGGTTAAATGGCTGGCAGCCAATTAACCAGTCCATTTTGCTTTCCCATATTAATGGGGGGAACAAAACTATGAGTTTAATGGCTGATTAGTTGCTTTGTGTCCATCCCTACTGGTTAGAACTTGTATGAGTGAAGAAGTCCAGGGTTGCTACACAGAGGCAGGCAATAGCAAACCACCCATGCATTTCTTGCCTTGAAAGACCTATGGGGTTGCCATAAATCATAGAGTTGGAAGGAATCTCCAGGGTCATCTAATCTAAGCCCCTGCACAATGCAGGAACTTCAGAAATACATCCCCACACGAGCATACATCCCTAGTGACCCTTGCTCTATGCCCAGAAGATGACAAAAACTTCCAGGATCCCTTGTCATACTGGCCTGGAGAAAAATTACTAACTCCAAAGTGGCAATCAGCATTATCCTGGACATGTAAGAAAGGGCCACAAGAACTAAGCATTGATGCAACCATTTGTTACGGACTTGAAAGCAGTCCGTGCAGCCAAGCTTGGAGTGAGTTAAATAGCAAGCTCGCTGGGATTAGCTGGACTGCCTCCTAGCAACCAAAATGGCTTAAATAGGGGGCAGGGCCAAGACGATGGGCTTTTTGCTTCAGTCTGGAGTTGCAAAGACAGAAGAAAGACCTGTTTGAGCATTGAGAGCTGTGAGGGACAGAGCTGGCAACAAATAAGGCTCTGTTCTGAGGAGATTTTTATTTTCTTTTTAGGCAGCTCTGGTTTAGGAGTGCCAACAGGCCAATAGTCAGACTCCTGTGTAAAATCAGAACATCATACACACACTGATAGCTGAAGGGTTGAAGTTTGGTTATCAAAGAGGAGTTCCAGGACAGACAAAGACTTCAGAGAAAAAGGGCTTGACTCTGAAGTTGTGGGTTAGTGATAGAACCCTGAGGGAGCATCAGTGTCCAGGGGTCTGGAAGCAGGGTCTGAGGTGGACCTTCAGGAATAACCAGTACCTCAGGGCTTGAAGTGCTTTTGAGTGTGTGGGACAGTATAGTGCCAACTGGACACAGCTGATTTTTTATTTTATTTGGGTTATCCAAACTTAGGATAACCTAAACTTCAGTTCATTCGTTTGAAGGCTCAGCCAGCTTTGATAAGCACCCAGTGGGAGCGCTGTGGTGTTCTTTGTATACTGTTAAGTTCTGCCAACTGATTTACTTTATTCCTTCAATTTATTTCTGTAAATACATTCCCATCCCCTGCCTTTGAAAATTAAAAACTTGAGTGTGTGCCACTTTCTGCTCAGGGTATTTCTGTCAGATGGCCAGACTGGTCTGTGAGGAGAAAAGTTTTTATTAAGTGACTGCTTGGGCTGGGAAGAAGCCTCAGCTGGATAAGGGCTTCTTCACACCATTCCTGTCCTCCTTCTCATTATCTGCCTAATTCACAGAATCAGCATTGTTGTCATATGGCCATCTAGCTTCTTTTTTAAAACCTCCAAGGAAAGAGAGTCCACCACCTCCCAAGGAAGCTTCTTCCACTGAGTAACTGCTCCAACTGTCAGGAAGTTCTTCCAGATGTTTAGCTGATTTAATTTCAACTGATTGGTTCTGATTTAATTTCAACTGATTGGTTCTGATCCAACCACAGGAAACAATTCTGCATCATCCTCTATATAAGAGCCCTTCAAGTACTTGAAGATGGTGATCATATCACCCCGCAGTCATCTCCTTACCACGCTAAACATATGCAGCGCCTTCAACCTTTCTTTATAGGACTTGGTCTACAGCTTCCTCACCATTTCCATTGCCCTCCTCTGGACATGTTTCAGTTTGTCTGTATCCTGCTTAAACTGTGGTGTCAAAAACTGAACACAGTACTCTAGATGAGATTTAACCAGAGCAGAGTAAAGCAATACCATTGCCTCATGTGATCTGGACACTATACTTCTGTTGATACAGCTCCAAATTGCATTTGCCTTTTTAGCCACCACAACACACTCCTGACTCATGTTCAGTGGATGGTCCACTAAGACCCCTAGAACCTTTTCACACATACTACTGCCAAGACATTTGATGATGCATTTGATTTTTCTACCTAAATACAGAACTTTACATTTATCCCTTTTAAAAGGGATAAATGAACAAAACAGCTTCCAGGACAAATCCTTGAGGCACTCCATTTGTTACTCCTCTTCAAGAGGATGAGGAACCATTCACTAGCTCTCTTTGGGTGCAATCTGTCAACCAGTTACAGACCCACCTAATAGAATCCAAACGACATTTTACCAACTTGTCAATGAGAATAGTATGTGGAACCTTATCAAAAGCCTTACTGAAATCAAGATAAACTATGTCTGCAGCATTCCCCTGATCTAGCCAACGTACTATAAAAAAGGATAAGGTTAGGCTGACATGACTTGTTCTTGAGAAACGCATGCTGGCTCATAGTGATTATAGCCATCCTTTCTAAATGTTCCAGAACTGACTGACTGATTATTTATTCTAATGCATTTCCAGGTATAGACGTCAAGCTGATGGGTTGGTGGTTACCCAAATCCCCTTTTTTTCCCTTATTGAAGATGGGGACAACATTTGCCTCCTCTAATCTTCTGGCATCTCACCTTTTCTCCAAGAATTCTCAAAAATAATGGACAGATGCTCAGAAATTACATTTGCAAGTTCTTTTAGTACCCTTGGATGCAGTTCATCCAGCTCCAAGGATTTAGAGGAACAAAGTCTTTATGTACTATCCCTATGCTGATCCTAGGCTGCAACTCCCTCCCCTCATCATGTGTTCTGTTTTTGACACATAGAGCACTGAGCCACTTGTGGGAAGGGCGGGATATAAATCCCAAATAAATAAATAAATAAATAAATAAATATTTCCCTCACAAGAGAAGACTGAGGAAAAATAGGAATTGATCAGTTCTGCCCTTTCTTCATCACCTGTTACAATTTCACTTTCCTGTCCTTGCAAGGGGCCTACCATGTCCTTGCTCTTTTTCTTATTTTGTACATAAGTAAATAACCCTATTTGTTGTTTTAGCATCTCTCACAAGCCTAAGCTCATACTGAGCTTTAGCTTTTCAAACTCTCTCTACAAACTCTGGTTATTTGTTTATATTAATCCTTGGATATAAGATCCACCCTTCCATTTTCTAAATCAGTCTTTTTTTATTTCTCAGATCTCTAGAGAGCTGTTTATGGAGCCACCTTGGCTTCTTTAGGCTCCTTCCATTTTTCCTTCTCATATGAATCATTTGTGATTATGCCATAAATATTTTGTTTTCACCCATCTTGAACTCCCTTCTCCATAAGTATTTCTGATCATAACATTTTACCCAGTGTAACTCTACATTTGTCAATATTTGCTTTCCTGAAGTCCAACCTATACATCTGACTATGTACAAATGTCCACCTGGACACAGGGGTGGGTGCCCCTCTGCATCCCCATGTGCACCCCACCACCCCGGTGCTCCTTCCCCACCACTGCTGGGCCTGCCCTTGCCACCCACCTCTCTGTCACTCTCCTCCACCTCGCTGCCTACTAGGAGTGCTGTGGCAGGCAGCAGCTGTGGGGAAAGGGCATCGGGGGTGGCAGGCTGGCAGGTGCACTTGGAGGTGCTGAGAGCCTGCCCTGCCTTGCCATGGAAGGGTCCCTAAAAGGATGAGTGTTCGGAAGGCTGAGTGGGGACAGTGCATGCACTCGGAGCCTGCCCTCCCTTGCCACACTGCCCTGCCACTGCCACACTTGTCCTCACAGGCACCGGGGGGGAGGGGGGGGCGCTAGGGCACCAAAAACTCTGGCTCCAGCCCTGCTTGTTCCAATGGTTCAGAATCAGTACTTATGGGGAGATTCTGAAACCGATTGCTTAGCAGCAAAGACTCAAAATGTCTCCTGACTTTCCTGCTCCTGCAAGTTACAGTTTTCCATGTGCCCTCCTCCTGTGTTAGGTTCTCCTCCATTTGCTGAGATACCTTTCCTTCTTCCTCCTGTTGTCCTCTCAAGTGCACTTAATGCATTCTGCCCATGAAACCCTCACATCCCCTTATACACTGTAGTGTGGACAAGCATGTCTGAAGTCCCTGTATCTTCTCTTTCAGTAGGGCTACCAACTTACACTTACTGCAAATTTATTTGCTGTTACCCTCAGATAAGAATACAAACATCCCACAGACTTTACACATCACTGCCTGAGCTGTCTCATCAGCCATGCTGTTGCAATTCATTTCAAAATTAGTTCTGTTTATCTTAATTTTCCTGAAAACTCCACTGCCAAATTGCCTCCTGAGACTACTTGTGAGGAGCTATTTACCATCCTCCAGGATCCCCAGACCAGAGCCTTAGACTAAGAACCACAGGGCAAGAGCCCTTTCACCTCTGGCAAGGAGGAGCCCTGCAACTTAGAGACTCATAGCCCCACCTCTGACTCAACAGCAAGAGCAACAGTAGAGGGAGGGCCAACAACTACCCCCAGGCAAATAGGCACAACATAAACAGCAATGAACCACACATAAAACACACATAAGCAAACAGAAATCCCTCTCCAGCAGACTCCATGCACTCACACAGTTCTATCACACACCAACCTCACACCGTTTTCTCACATAGCAACCTCAGTTAATGCCCACCAGCAGTTTAGGAAATGCAAAACGAACACTCACCTCAACAGCAATTTTGTCCCAACTCCCAGCAGCTTCTTCCAACCCAGCTGAGTTAGTTCTGCAAATTGGCTGCAAATTGACTATACTTTCTACCACCAACATCATTATAGGAGCTGAGACTAGTTTAATTCATTTTTATTACCCTTTAAAAGTTTCATGTTAAAACTAATCTTAGAAAAATGGTTGATACATATTGTAACCAGATTATTGTGCTCTAGTAATGAGTTACTGAAAGGACATGCAAACAATAGGGGAGTGTAATTCAGCAGCTCATATTTCTTTTCCGCTAATTATTAGACTGAATAAGGCAGAGGCCTCAGTCTAAAATAAATAAGTTATGCTTAAGTCTCAATAAAATAAATGGGATGTTATGTACTATTAACTTTAAAAGGTGCAACTAACTTTCTGTGGATTGGGACTCATCATACACTGCCAGATAAGATATTTTCCACCAAAAATCAGCACCAGCAGCCATGGGTCAGATTCTATTATCTCTTGTGCTTGATCACACCTAATTCACTTCTTCACTGTAGCCGCCATTCCACATGGCTTCTGTTTATGTGGATTTTACAATTCCTAGAATGGCCTTTTGGGTGATCAAAAACAGATCTTCCCTCCTTTCACCAGCAAAAAAGCTGGTAAGATCCAACCCTGGATATTTTCACTTATTTAGCCAGTAGCACCTGAAACAATAATTGGTGGATGTTTTCACTTATTTAGCCAGTAGCACCTGAAACAATAATTGTTAATGAAATAGCATATATTTGGGCATGTTTCGTTAATGCCTTTGTGAGAACCAAGTTGATTTAACCTTCCTATAGATTTAGCCTTCATACAGAGCTGTGCTATGTCCTAGCTCCTTGAAATTCCCAAGGCAACTTAATCTGGTTATAAACATATTTGTATAAATACCTTACCCTCTCCCAAAAATGGCATGGTTCCATGCAGCCCATGCAGAGGAGTCCTTTGCTAACAGCTGCCCTACCCACAGCTTTAGGATGCGATGCAGGCCCAGAGGCACTTGGAAAAATAGCTTTCTAGCAGCTATCAATATGCCGTCTCTGGCTTAATCTTTTCCCCCCTCATGTAACTATTCTCAACATAAACCCTTCCATGTTAAGAGCCCTCCATAGGGCTTAAAGCTACAAGACAGTTCTGTTTATGTCAATGAGAATAGATGCAGAGAATATTCTTTGACTTGTGAAAGAATATTGAGGTCTATTTTGACTCCTTTCGCTCTGTGTTAAAATTAATAAAATGCATTTATCAAGAGAAGAAAAAGTGCAAAAATATTAAAGTATACACCCAAAAAGAATTATTATGGCCCCTGGTATAAACTTCACTCCAACTATTTTTCAGTGATAAGCAGCTGAGTAAGTCTTTTATAAGTTTTTGACTCCAATATAGAGTGGCCATATCAGCCTGAAAAAAAGGGGAACTACAAATGAGGTCATTTATGTGTGAGCTGAGATCGTGGGCAAGATGGATTTGAAGCGACACATCTTTGAGCAGGTTAGCTATTAACAAGATTGTTCTTTGTTGGGGACATTCAATAACCAGATTGTCTATAACAAGATTATCTTGTTTGAGAGATAAACCCTGCACTAGTTTCATGATGAAACAGTCCATAGAAGTAATAAACCATATAGGCCAGAGTACGAGCAGGTTAGTATAAGAGAAATGAATTCTGCACTGCTAAAAAGATATTGCCAATTCCTAGGCATCCTATTGCATTTGCTACTTGGATTTGTCTTAAAATAAATCCTCTTCTCTATTTGGGTACCCCCCACTTCCTCTCTGCCTTCCTCATTTTGGTATGTGTGTGCTTACCTATTCTATGCATGTAGTAAACTGTGTCTGTCATCTTAGAGAGTGCCAAGAATGGGAATATACTCCAAGGACATGGAATCTGCTTATATATAGTGCATGTTCTTGGAGATTCCTTTGGGGGGGGGAAGAATTTTAGCAGATTGATATGGAGATACTGTTACATATTTCAATTTTGGGATGGTTCTCAAACAGAGAAGTTAACTTCCTGTGCAAATGTAGTTAAGAACTATTTCTTGAGAGAGTGCAATATAATGGCTGGAGCATAACACTATGATATGGAGATCCAGGTTCGAACCCCATTCTGCCATGAAAGTTTACTGGATGAACTTGGACCAGTCACAGAATGTTGTTGTGAGAGTAACATGGAATAGATTAGAATGACATAAACCACTATAGGGAGAAGGGCAGAATATAAATAAATGAAATAAATACATGAAAATAAAGAAAACAAATAAATAGAGAATACCTTCCTAAATAGAGAATACCTTATTTATTTGTCCAAAACGAGTGTAAGAAAGTTGCAACATGCTCAGCTTTGGCATAGTGGAATCTGATTGGTTCACAGGTACCAGATGTACTGGAGAGCCAGTGTGGTGTAGGGGCTATAACAGTAGACATGGATTGTGATCTCAAATCCCTACTTGGGCTATGGAACTCATTGAGTTTCATTGGGCCAGACGTTTGCTCCTAATCTAGTATGTCTTGCAGTGGAAGGAGAAACAGAGCCATTCTATCCATGTATGCCACTCTGGGCTTCTTGGAGGATATGGTGGGATATAAACATGAGGAATGGATGAGGAAGTATTAGAATGGCAGAGATTTCACTTTTGTCTTGATTTGGCGGGGTGGGGTGTCACTGCAACTGAGTTTGAAATCTCCATACATGCATGAAAATGCAAGCCTTTGCATAAAGTAGTCAACCATCAGGAAAATTTACAGATTTAACAATTTCCCAGTTTATGAAAGGAATCAGTCCCAGGTGGGTAATTGTGTTGGTCTGAAGCAAAAGAACAAAATTAGAATCTGATGGCACCTTTAAAACCAACAATGCTTTATTCAGGATAAGCTTTTGTGCTTAGGCATGCTTCGTCAGACAATGAAATGGAATACAGTGAACAGTGCCACATATAGGTAATTGGCAGTGAGTTAACATGCAAAAATGGTAAAATGTTTTAAACAGTTTAAAATAATAACAAGTTTGGTTTAGTTTAGAAGTTTATTCATTGCTGAGGCTAGCATTTCACATTTGAGGTGCTACAAATCAATAAGTAGTTAAAAACAACTATAGAATGAAGGTAAAAAAAACATACCAAAGTAAAATACATTTTAAAAATTCTTAAAACAATTGACAATAACATGATTAGCATTTATCTAGCTGAGTCATTATAGATTTTCTAATTCTTAAAGCAAGCCATCCATATCTAACCACTTGATATGTTACCTCCAACAAGTCTGGCCTCTGGTTATTATTTGCTTGGGTTTAATTGGGGAGGGCCAGCGAAGGCAATAAATATGTCAGAATTGGAGATTGATGGTGAGAGTCTGTCATAAGGTTACTTAATTGTAAAGAGTAATAGAGTCTGTTATCATGCTCCATTGGTGTCCTCTCAAGCAGGGTTAAACTAACAACATCTTTCTCTCAGATTATAGCATTATAAAC
Source organism: Heteronotia binoei (assembly GCF_032191835.1). NCBI lineage: Eukaryota > Metazoa > Chordata > Lepidosauria > Squamata > Gekkonidae > Heteronotia > Heteronotia binoei. The sequence goes on along the minus strand of NC_083226.1, from coordinate 121,661,096 downwards.
ATTATTCCAGTACACTAATTTAACAAAAAGAAATGCACTAGAATACAATGGATGTATAGCTCTATGGGTTTAGCATATGTAATGAGAATGGGTTTAGCATATGTAATGAGATTAAAAAACCAATATCCCTATTGAGTCCTGGGGAGTTTGTTCCAAGTGTTGTAATAAATAAGTTCCTTTGCAATAAAACAGCTACTTTAAGGTCACCCACTGAATGTCCTGAGAGGAGAAGTGTTCTCCTACAGGTTTCTCAGTTTCATGATTCCTGGTGTCAGATTTGTATCCATTTATCCTTTGGCTTAGGGTTTGACCTGTTTGTCCTATGCACAGAACTGAAGGGCATTGTTGGCACTTAATGGCATATACAATGTTAGAAGATGAGTAGAAAGATTCAGTGTTTGGTAGTCTAGTGTTACAGATCCACAATAATTATACCCAAAGACATTAATTATTTAAAGTTATTTCCCTTGCAGACATGATATTGATTTCTGTGGTCCTCAAATCTTCATTTCTACAATTCCAGATCATTATCAGTGAGGGCACCCAGTTCCAGTTAGGAGAAGTTTAACAAACCCATATTATTTTTAATACAAATGTCTATTGAACTTTTTACTTAAGAATCTATTTTGTTCTGATCAAAAGTTCTGAATCTGACAGGTACCAGGAAGTTCATTGGTTGAAGGAGTCTTGCTTCATACAAGATATCATCCTGCCATGTTCATGCAGAGCCCTCTGGCCATGCACCTTTCACTGATCAGAAACTGAAACCAGTCAGCAAGGCACCACCATAGCTTTTAAGATTGCCATCTATGTCAGAAATAATTTTGCCCCAAGTCAAATAGATATGGTCCAGGTCAGATCTTGATCAGTACATTTCTCATTGCATATCTCTGTTAAAGAGTACCTAAATTCCAATAAATTATTGTGAGATGAAGTCCTTAGTCTTCCACAAGATTACAAGATTTGTTGCACAGTGCTCTCTTGAAAAGAAGTGTAACCTTTAAGTGATAGCTAATTGTGTGAGAGTAATATTAATAGTTAGAACTAACCCCCATTCATAATCCTCAAAGCATTCCAGAAAGAGATTGTTAGGAAAGTAGATGAACTGAAGTTTTTACCAAAAGGTAGCCACAGAGACATTCAGTGAATGTGAATTAGGATTTAAATTACAGCTCAGTCTGCAGTCTCCCACACTTATAGCCAGTTTTCTTCCCTTAGAACAGGATGGAAGGTGTATTTAAAGATACAGCTTTCTCCCTGGCTCCCTTCAGCTGCAGAGAGAAACAATAGAGTCCAGGACCATTTTTATCATGTGATTTGCTGTTTATGTCATCTGGTCTTTGGTTCCCAAAGTCTTGAGATGTAACAAACAGTAAGTAGAATGAAGAATCTATGTAGCCTTGCTGAGAGCAAATGCTTTGCTCGTATTTTGGTTTTATTACCACACGTGTTGGTGGATGGAAGCCACTCAATGTTTTTGTTGCTGTCATATTTCCTATTTTATATTTGTTTCTTTTGAAGATGTTGGCAGTGGGTCCAGAAACCAGAGAGGGAGACAACAGCAAGCAAGCCTGTTATTACATTAATCTTTCCAAGCTGCCTTTGTTCTTTTCAGGTCAGCTTCTGTGAGGTCAGTCTGGATAGCAGAGTGTTGCCATTTGTTTCTGCAGCTTAGTTTTTTGGTTGTAAAAGGAAAGATACTTTGTTTTTAGTTTTAAACCCAGAACAAATGGATGCCAGGTGTGCAATATTTGAGTTGGCAACTTTACAGAACTTGCTGTACTTCTGTGTCTGAATTTGTAGAACAGTGTGTCTGCCTTTGCTATGCAGGATCTTGCTGCATTAAGCAATACATGGTTTTTTATGTGATTCATTGAGGTCTCTTTAAATATTATCTTAGTTGCACAGGAAGTATTTTTCCTATGCACCTAGGACAATGTATGCAAGGCTAGTAATGTTGAAATGACTGGGCTGTGAGTCATGTCCATGGAGTAACCACCCAGGTCAGGTGCTGATTTCATGGGAAAGCTCCACATGATTAGTCTTCACCTTGATGGCCTCCATCATTCAAACATTACCCTAGCTGGGCAGAAAAGTGACTGCTACATGTCTATAAAATTTAAGTGTTTGCATCCTATTAGAAAGTTTGTATTATGGTTCTTATGACTAAATACAAACTTATAGTGTCAGTTATGAAGAGTGTTTTGTACACCTCAAGATAGGATATGATCTTGGGTAGTCCATTTGTATTTTGAAAGGGAAATACTAATATATACATGCACCCTTTTTAACTAAAGGAATGCAGATGTACTTTTGTATTTGGACACTGGGATCTGGTTGCAAAATATCTCATGAGAATCAGTCCTATCAGAGATGAAAAGAAGAAAAAAATACACTAGTGCTAGTGGTGATGCTAAATCACATTGCAAATACTTAGTGAGTTGTTGCACTGCTGCCTGGGAACTATAGTATGATCAATAAGTTCTCATGGTGCACCAACACGATAAATGTATTTACATGCAAAAGAAACAGACACACTATTTATGTATCTGCTTTTATAAAATGTATAATCTACTCATGACCCTGGGACATATATAACTTCAGTAACCCAGAAAACTGTGAACATGTACCAATGATGAATGCCTGACTAGCTGCCATGCTTTATTTTACCAACTGCTCACATGTAGAATGACTCTAAATGCTGTTCGGAATTGTACATGAATAAACAATTTGGTCTTAAGTAGAGATGCCACCAATTTTGCTGCAAACATTTGTTTGTAGGATAGTTCTATGACATTTCTTTATACTCCTGCTTGAAACAACTTCTAGTTAAAATATCACAAGATTTTTAAAATGCAATTAAAAGCAAGCCATTGGATGGCATAAAAATTGCCAATATAACAGAGGCAGGCTATTTAAAAGCAAGTAAGATAAAACGCCTAATTTAATACCTGAGTAAAAAATATATGTTGTGGCCTGGTACCTAAATGAAAGTAGAGTAGGCACCAGATGAGCTTCAAAGGGCAAGGCATTCCAAATGCAAGGTGCCACCACAGAAAATGCCATCTCTAGTCACCACCTGTCTCATTTCTGAAGGTGGGGGCATAGACAGCAGGACCTGAAACAGTTGAATTTTCCCTGTTCAATTGCCATGTTCATCTGCAAGCTGAATGTTTGCTTGTCAGTTGGCTGTAGTGAATGGCTATCAAACAGTTTTGGAGTTGTATGATAGCTATGGTAGTGGAGTTTTGTTTCCTTTTTCTTTTTTTTGAAGGACCTTTTGCCTTTTGAAGGATCTTTTGAAGTTGTATGGTAGCTATGGTAGTGAAGGTTTGTTTCCTTTTTTTTAAGGACCTTTTGCATCTGCACAATAGGTTATATTCATTCTACATGGGCTAATGAATGGCCAAGATCATTGAAGGTGCAATTCTAGCTTGTCACCTCATGGTGCACCTTTGATAAAGCTAAAGAGCTGGAATTTCTGGCTGCCAGACAATTATAGGATCTCCTAACTACACTACACACATGCAAACAATCAATCAAACAGTCCTTCTCAGGACTACGTGACATAGGGTACAGGAGACAGCATCAAAATCTGCCAAATGAATATTGAGGGTATAAGCAAGTCTAAATGCCAATACTTGTCATGAATCCAATAAAATAGATTTAGCTGTCTATAACAGCACCCGCCTCACGGTCTTACTGGATCGCTTCTATGTGCTGTTTACGGCTACCCCAGCCCCTCTTTCTCCTCAGTTCTTCCTTTTAAAACTTTTACCTCAGGACTATAGAACTAAAGGGGTGGGTATGATATGGATTTCTCTGTACAAGTCTCTTCGGGCTTTCAGATGGATATATATATTCACTTCGTAGGGGACCCCAGCAGTGTGGACAGTTTTCCCAAATTATAGGCACCAGAGAACTTTAACGTAAATCACAGATATTTATTATAAACACAAAGTCTTAAACTGGGGTATGGGAGATATTTACATGGGCTATAATGTATCTCACACAGTTAACAAGTTGCTCAGTTGTTTCAGGCTTTCTAATATAACTTTCTTCCTAGGTCTCTCAGATTTTACAGATCTTATACTATACACTCTCCAACACTAGTATAGGCTGGCCTCTTGGGTATTATGTGCCAAGTCTCTCCAGTTGACTGGAGCCTCTACTCCCAGCCCTTCAGACTCTTAGACCCACATCTATTCCCTCAACCACCTCTCTAGTTCTTAAGAGACGTATATATATATATATATATGTGTGTCTGTGACCATTCAGCTCTTCACAGTGACTCTCCTTCTTAGTCACACACAGCCCCTTGCTGTTTTTATAGAGCTAGCAGTCAGCTTTTCTTCTCACAAAGAATCTCCACAGCTACTGCCCCAGCTCCCTCAAAGACCAACTCTCTCAGACTCTGTCAGGCACTAACTGATTCACTCAGCCGTTAGCTGCCAAACAAACACTGAGAGTTCCGAGCACTCCGGCCCCCACCCTCAGGTCACCTGACGCAGGCTCTGTGCATCTTCAGTTTTCTGTTAACCCATACCTTACTGTCATAGTGTCATTCAAGAAACTCATCTTGATAATGAAAATCGTCCTCACAGACCAAAAATTGTGAGATATGATGTTCTTGGCATTACATACCATCATACCTATGGCATAGTGACTTATGCCCGAAGCATCATTGAAAATGTGAAGCTGATATTGACCAACATCCACAATGACATCTGCATAATTGTAGTAAAAACTGGGGAAGTACATGTTGTCAGTGTTTACAAACTTCCTGCAGCTTCATGGCCAGTACATGTCCTATTAACATATCCTTCTGTCTACACTGATAACTTAAACAGTAGCCATGGACACTGGAGATACATGGTTAATGATAAAAATGGTGAGGCACTTGTTAACTGGACTGAAGAACAGTTGTTGTTGTGTCCTGGGCTCAAATGGGGGAACTGTTACTTTTGGAGGGAAGCTGAACAAGCCAGAGCTTGAACACCACACCAGGGTTTCAGAGAAGTCCTAAGCGTGCCCAATCAGGGGAAGGATTGAAACATACACAGCCTATCAACATCCAGGCTCATACTGTCCCCTGATAGGCCCTTAGGGCCCTGTAAATAGCCAATCCATGTAAATAGTTAAGGACCAATCAGAAGGGGGCAAGAACTGTATAAAAAAGAGCGGGAAGTTTGAACAGAGTTCAGTGTGTGTGTTCCTGAAGTAAAGCTTGCTGAAATCACTCTCCGACTCTGGTCTCTTACTGCGCCGACCCCAGTACTTTACAGTTGTGATTATCGTGCTTTCCAGGGAGACATGACAAAGCTCTTTGAACTCACTTCAGCTGCAACTGAGTGGATTGAAAATCTATACAGTAGTATTTAGAGGGATTGTCCAATCTGCCTGCATAACCATCCTATCTACTTAGTTACATAGTTTATATTATGATATCCTTCTGGTGTGTAACTCTGCCATATTATAAATAATAAATAATCATTGAAGGACATCAGGGTTGACTATACCTCCCAGTTGTGTGGAAATGTGCATGTACAAGATTACATGAACGCCAAATAGTTTTTTAAATGGAGTATTTACTTATAATCCCTGGCTGATGACTGATTTGCTCACTGGCTCCTAATTAGTTTCTGGGCACAATTCAAAGTACTGGTGTTGACCATCAAAGCCCTATATGGTTTGGGACCAACATCTCTAAAGAACTGCCTATTCTCTTATGAATCTGCTCAACCACTGTGGTCATCTTCCGAGGTTCTGTTTTGCGTGCCTGCTCCTTCTTGAATTAGGTGATTTGAAACCTTGAAGAGAACCTTCTTGATTATGGCACCAAAACTCTGGAACTCTCCCAAGGAAAATTTGTCTGTCTTCTTCTGTTGGCATCTTCCAACAGCAGGTGAAGATTTATTTTGCTTCATGTGGCATTCTCTGAGTGAATGATCCTCCCTAAGCAATGTTTTAAATCCTATTTTTATGTCCTGTATGTATTTTAGCTTTGTTTTTAATTGTTTAAATGATGTGTGTTGCAGGGGGAAGGCTTTTATACTCTTTAAAGTGGAATTTTATCATTTAAATTTTAAATTGTTAGCCATCTAGGTGGCCCTTGTAAGGGCAGAAAGACAGGATACAAATTTTGCAGATAAATAAAACTTGTGATCTATTCATTAAGATTACTGACACTGGAATTACAAACATTTTTCATACATATAAGTGCTAAAGATATCATTAATTAAGACAATTTTGCAGCTAATTCTGGAAGCTGTTTCATTCTTCCTTGGAAGGAACTTCATTTTGACTTCAAGGCCCTTGTGGTTAGTGTTCCCTCTATGCTGAGTTAGTGTGAGCTAGCTCACAGGGGGGTTTTTTTAGCCTCCAGCTCACACATTTTTGTCTTAGCTCAGGAAGGATGGCCCCAGAGCAAACTAATTTATGCAATAGCCAAATTGCTTGCTTACAACTTTAATGCCAGTAGCTCATGAAGTAGAATATTTGCTCACAAGACACCACGCCTTACAGGGAGCATTGCTTGTGATCATTATTAAATTTCACAAAGAAAGACAAGAAAGCAGGAGTTTGAGGTGGCAAAAACCATCCTTCACAGGATAGTGAAATGCTGGTTGGCTACATTTCCTGAGCACCCCTGCCTGTTGGGGAAAAGTGAAACAACAACAACAAAATAACACCTGAAATTCCTGCAGGATTGGATCTTTAAGCAAAGGAGCTGTTCTAGTCAGACCAGGTTAGTTGGTATTAGTCCTCCCCGCTCCCCCCCCCCCACCAATTCATTTTCTGTTATAGATGCTGTATGAACTAAGACCATAAAAGAGGTAATTTAAGGGCAAATCTACACCTGAAAAGTCAAATCATTGGTTTCCCCTTACAGAAGGCTCCCTGGGGAATATAATACAGGGAATCATGGGCAATTTACTACTAGTTGTGATATATAACTGTCTGATGTAAAAAAATCAATGATTTTCCCTTTAAAAGGCTTCCCTGGGGACCAAAGAGTAGAAGGTCAGAACAGGTTACTAGTTTGCATGCTTGTCTGTTTGTTCTTTGATGGCAAACAACACTGTAAGTAATGACTATTCACTCGCAGGAAGAAAGTGGCAAGGAGCCCTCTGTGCTCCACCTTATCTACCACTGGAATAGCATTAGTTTAGATTTTCTGTTCCATAGAATAATGGAATATGTGAAGAACAAAATTGTTTTCTCTCTTCTAATACACACCACTCTTTCTTTATGTGTTTCTTTATCTCAGCCAGAGGACACATGCAGGGTACTGAATCCCAACTCTGCCATGGAAGCTCACTAGGTAACCTTGGGCCAGTCGCATACCCTCCACCTAAATTACCTCACAAGGTTGTTGTAAGGTAAAATGGAGGTGAGGAGAACAGTGTAAACCACTTTGGGTTCTATTGGGAAGAAAGATGGGGTATAAATGAACTAAAAAAAAATGTGGTTTTCATAGAGATTTCAAAAACTAGACCATCATAGAGTCTTCTTAGAGTTGCCATCTCCTTTATTAGCTGTGCTCCTTTCCTTTTCATAGCACATGCACAAGCCCCATTCAGGCATTCAGAAAAGATATGGATGTAGAGCTGGGATCATGTTCCTAATCACCGCTAGTCAAAATCTGTATGCCTAGCTTAATACTTGAATAGCATTTGCAAGATGTGCATATTCCTAGTGTGGCCTCTGCATAAATGGGAAGCCTACAAATGGTCAAGCTGTACATGCAAAGGTTATATTCAGACCTTCAGAGGAAACAACTGAGGCATGGGACCAGCAGTATAGGAGAAGGCTATAGGCATGGCTTTGGGCTATCATCGACTCCCAAACCTGCACAGCTACCAGTCAAGTTCAATGAAAATACCTCAGATCCCAACAGCACCACTGAAGCTTAGCTTGTTCCAAGTATGTCTGGCCCAGTACCATCCAAGTCTTTTGCCTTCCCCATTCTGTTTGCTGGCTCTCCAATATCTTCATAGGAAGATGTTATTTGTTTCAGCACTTGGGCTAAAATGTTAACTACTCCTTCACGGGAAAATCCTTGCCAGTCAAGTCGACAATGTTAAACCAATAAGCCGACTGGACAGTTTCCTGTGTTCATTTATGTTGAGAAACAGTCAGATGGAAGCTAATCTGAACTAAATATATTCTTTAATTTAGCCATTATACCAAATCAATTATCAACAATTCAAGACTTGTGAAAATAACTGGTGATAGTCATTAATCCTCAGATATTCTAGTGCTTTGCTTATAGTGTTTCAATTTGATGAGGACATAGGCATTGGGACCAGCAACGAGATAAGGGAGTGAGTAGGTCATCAGATAATGTAAAGGACAGGCATGTTGATCAACCAGCAGAATATATTGACGTTGTCACCTGAAAAGGTTGCACTGATAGATTTCTGTGTACTCTATTTCTGCCAAACACTGCACAGTCAAGGAGGGAGTTTTGCTATGCTAACAACAGCAATCATGGAATTTGGCTCTAGAAAAAGTCAACACATATAAAGAGTGGATGTGATAAGACTGAGACCCGGAAAAGCTGATGCTGGTCAGAGTAGGCAACACTGTTCTTGGTAGACCAATGATCTCACTTGGCATAAGGCAGCTTCCTGTAGTCATATCGTTCTATATCTGACCAATGTGAAAAATAACTTTGGGAAATTCTAGCCAACCAGGTATAAACGAGTGTTTCTTTTCTCAGGTTTCTAGATAAATATAATTTGGCTTTGCTATGGCTCTAGGAGATTGTGCTCTATGTTTTGGTTAAGCAAGTCTGTTGCTTTGTCATGTGCTGCCTTGAGAACTTGCCACTGATATACAGGGCACAAGTATTTTACATAAACCAAACAAATAATCCAATCATTATATATCTATATAGCTTTATCATCCTGACCTGAATGGCCTGGGTTTTTCCAATCTTGTCAGAACCTGGAAGCTCGTATTTGGATGGGAGACCACTGAGGAAGTCCAGGGTTGCTATACAGAAGCAGGCAATGGCAAACCACTCCTATGAATCCTATGAGAAGCTTTTAAGGTTGCCATAAGTTGACTGCGACTTGATAGCGTTTTCCATCACCACCACATATTTGTATAATCTATATATATTTACAAACAATGAATGTTGTATAATGGTTTTGATTATATGTTTGGTTTATATAATATGCTCTATGTGTCTGAAATGTATTTTTAAAGTATCCAGTCCATATGCATATAACATTTGCAGGAGTAAAAGTATTCTTTTAAGAGTAAAGAGAGGCCAAATAACAAGTAATTGTATCACTGGAGCTACAAGGGTTTTTTTCCACAACTATATATATTTACTGAATCAGTAAATGGAAAAGGTGGTTTAATGCAGAAATGTAAAAATGCTGTGGGCAATGAACCAAAGCAAAGAACACCTATTAAATGAAAAAGTCAGTCATGCAACATACTGGCCCCAAAAGAGGATAGAAAAAAGAATGCAAGAGAAAAGAATACTGAGCATCTGCTCCGGGTGAGCAATGAAAAGGCAGAGAAAATTCAAAATGCATTATAAAAAGATAGCATATACAAACTTAAGCTTTATATGCATTTTAGAACATCCTTTCACAGAGAAAAGAATATCATTACTCTGCAGCCAGGACAGCCTGGATCATTGCTGCATCTTAGCATGTTTGTCATCCTCAGTGTTATACTACACAATTACTGAACATCATCTTCCCAATCCTGTAAAAATGTTCAGCATGTGGAGAGAGGTTTGCACACAGATCTGCTCTAATGAACCCGCTATCCTTCTCTGTGCTTGGTATTATGGAAGAGTCAGGTCCAGCTGGCATCAACCAATCACCAGACTTGCTGGCAGCAATGGTCACCTTTCCTAATATGTGGTTGTTTGGGATTTCACTAAGAATATCATTTTGATATTGTAAGGCTCCCTGCGTGCCCTTTCAAAGGGCACACTGGGTAGAAGACATTCCTTATCATCTTTCAACCCCAATTCTCTCAATGTACAAGTGCCAACCATGTCTGGCTTAGGAGTAAGCTGGAGTGTGACCTGGAAGTATGTGTACTGAAGTCAGAATATGAGAGCCAAACAAAATCGTTCCTAGCAGCTAAGCACAAGTCTGAGTTGCTATTTTTGAAGGTGGCTGCAGAGCATCTGTCAGACTAATGGTCTCCCCCCCCCACCCCCACGAATTTAAAACCAAGAGGTATTTCTCTGCATGATGGAGTCCTCTGCCCTGTTGCAAAACCCAAAGAGCTGGTTCCTCCCTTCCTAATCATGTCATCCTAACTGATGGACCATTCTCACAACTGGGCAGCCTTTTGTCTCTAGTCATCTAGACTGGGGTCAATGTGTAATCTAGATCTCAGCCCAGTGAAATAGGACTATGCATCAATTCCCAAATCAAGGGAGAAAAGACCTCAAAAAAGGAAATTCCTTGCATTATTTGTTTCCATTTATGGATTTGATTCCATTTATTCGTTCATTGTCCCTCTCTTCTGGCCTTCTCTTTCTTGTTATCTCTTCCTTTCATCCTGTGCCCCCCCAACCCCAATTGTATTGATTGGACTCAGTTGTTAGAACAAAAGGAATATCTAAGAATAGTTAAGAAATTGAGATAATACCTTAATTTGGGAATGTTTAGAGGTTTGTACCATAAAATCAATCATGTGTGGAAAGTCAACTGTTGGATATTATGAATGAATTCCATGTACATTACATTGTCTCTGCTGCGCAGCACACTTCCTCTTCCACTAAAATTTCTATTTGCACAAGTTCCCACTGAAAATCACTGTTCTTGTGCAAAGAGAAGTTTTAGGATGAAGACCCATGCTCTGTGGCAAAGACTATCTAGCATGCACAGAACTCATTCACAGGATCCACACCAGTTTCATGACACAACATATTTGAGCACCATTGTAAACAGAATAAGTAAAAATATTGCAAACTATGCACCCTGATTATACCGATGGTTATTATTAGTCAGAAGTAAGTTCCATTGCATTCAGTGGGACTTCCTCCCAAACAGTGGCAAACTCTTTTCCTCTTGATTTGTAATTTTATCAAACATTATAATGATCAGTTTCAAGTACTCAGAAAATCTTGATTGTCATTAAGTTTTAAATTGGCTTGTAAATGTTTTAGACATGCATATTTTCACACTGCTTCTTACCAACTGTGACCTGTCTATAGGCAAAAGTATTATATTGCATAACCATGCTCCAGTGCCTTGCCCTATGACTGGCTGCTTGAATGCTAATGGTATTTATCATAAACCAGTAACATGGATGCCATCATGGAGATAGCCAATGTAGCAGCAAAATCTCCCACAGAGGTGACACTGTCACTTGCAGTTTTATTAATTACCATTTCATAACCATATAATGGGAAATTCTCTCTACTACAAAATGTATGTACCTACCTACCCCCACTTTACAGGATGCTTAGGATCATTTGTGATTCAAGATGCTGCTGTTCTGTAAAAAAAGAAAAACCAACATTCCTATAAAGTAGAAGCTTGAGTAAGTTTCAGAAATAAGGATTAAGGAATCACTGAGGGAGTTTCTTTGGATAGTAAGGGGTTAAACAATCCAGTGTGTTCTGAGCATGTGTGAAGAGCAGCTGCCTAGTGTGATGAATGATGAATGCTGCCAACTGCATAGATGCACAAGAAGCATATACCTTCAAAATATGTTTTGTTTTAAACTGTGGACAAATAATTATTTGAGAATATGAGAGTCTGTTTCAACAAGGGCATTATGACTAGGGAAAATTTGTATTATATTACTTGTGAGATTCACAGCAACTCTTCTACTGAGTAAATAATAGTGCAATCCTCAACACATTTACATCTTCTGAGTCAATGGTCTTAGAAGAATTGCACTGTGAGTGTGCATGGATCTACATCATTTCAGGTCAATATAAATCAAGTCTGTGCAGTCCCATGTTATTCACTGTGGCTTACTTCCAGGAATGTGCTTTCAATAATGCAACTCTAATGCCATATTAAACTAAAGGATTTGTTGATGTGGATGACACCCTGCTCGATTCCTCCCTAACAGCTGAGTTAGATGGATCTGAGGAAGTCCTTAATAGGTGTCTGCTTAAGTAATGGAATAGATGAGGGCTGATAAACTGAAGCTCAATCTAGACAAGACTGAGAGCCAAACTAAGTGTGACAGCAAACTCATGACCACCACAAGTTTGCTGCTGCCATTGTACGGTGATTTTAAAAGCCCATGAAGGCCTGGAGTTCTGTCTCCCTCCACCCTATACCTTTTTAAGTACCTAAAGAGCTATTGGCCTCTGAGGGGATGTTGGTCAATGACAAAGCTGCTCAAAGAATGAGGAATCAGCCTGTCCTAGAGGGGGATGCACAACCCCCTGAAGAAGCAGTTTCCTTCAGGGAGCACTACTAGATTGTGGCCACTTCAGGCCAGTTTCATGGAGGGGTAGCATAAGTATTTTATAAGTAAATGAGTTAGTGGAGAACAATTTCAATTTGTGGAAACAAATTTTACTTCGCAGTCATGATTGGTACTGTGGATAATAGATTATTTTCTGCTGGTGTATGGTAGTATTCAGTGTAGGTTCCCTTCAACAAATTTCAATTTACTGAGGTCACTCAGATCTTTGTGACCCTGAATCATATGCACAACAGTAAAATGTGCCTGGCATATTCATGTGCCATTTTAGTATCATGGCACGTGTTTATACAAGAATTTGCAGGACACCTTCCTCTTTTCCCCTGATGTCTCATCAAGTAAAATTTGAATGCTCATTGCATGGAAGCCTATAAAATAAATTTACCTTGATGCACCATACAATCACTCTAACAATCCTGGCTCAACTATTCCCTTGCTTATGATTTTAAATGCTCAAGTTTTAGAAGCATACTGCAGTAGAGACTTCAGCAATGCAGTGAGTCTCCAAGAGATGGCGATGTTGAGACTTCTGATGTATCCAGTTTCTTTTAGTCTGTAGAACTGAGCTCTTTTTTTAAAAAAAGCACATGATACTGTCTTTATTAAGGAGTATATATTAAATTACAGGTCCTTTGTAGCAGATAGGCTGATGTTCTTTGGAGCAATGTATTGCACCCATGGAAACTGTTAAAAACCAAGCTAATTGACTTCAAGAATTTTGAGTCCAATAGCACCTTAGAGACCAACAAGATTTTCGGGGTATGAGCTTTCAGTGAAAACAAAATTGGAAAAGATTTGAAAAACTGCAATGGAGCCAAGAGCACCCTGGCCTCAGCCTACTAAGCATGACACAGTATGAAAGCAGTGCCCACAATGACAAGCAGACAGCAAAGCAGCCAACTAGCACAAGCTAATGGGGCCATTCACTGCTGCTGTATGTCTGCTATGGTCCACAAGGAGGAAACAAACAGGGAGCAAAGGAACAAAGCCTTTCCCACTACATAGATGACCATGGCATGACAGTGGGAGCCCTAAAATGAACACACACATACACACCAGAGAGCTCAGAAGCAGCATGTTGCAGACTCCCCCCCCCCCCATGTTCTCTTATGCCAGGTGCACACAAAGATAATGAAATAGAGCCTCTCTACCAACAGCATTCCTATTCCTCTGTAGCCACCTTGGCATGGGAAATCCTGACAAAATCCCTGCAATGTCTCGTGTTCAAGGATTCAAGTCTGTGGATATGTGTAAGCTAAGGACCACCAACCATTTGCCAAGCAAAAAGAATGCAAGTACAACAACAGAACAACCCACTGCACATTTACAGAAAGCTTACTTGTCACATATACATGCACCCTATAGCTCAACTTACCAGTTCTGGGTTGGAAAACACCTGGAGATGTTGGGGATGGAGCCTGGGGAGGGTGGGGTTTGGGGAGTAGAGGGACTTTGATGGGGTATAATACTACAAGTTCACCTTCTGAAGCAACTATTTTCTCCAGGTGAACTGATCTCTGTCACCTGGAGATCAGTTGTAATATCAGGTGATATCCAGCCACCATCTGGAGGTTGGCAACCCTAACTGGAACAAGCACCTTGGCTGCAGACAAGCATGCTTTTGAGGGAGCAGCAGAATACCTAGCAGAAAACATAAGGGAAGGCCTGAACTAGACACCCAACAAGGCATTAGGAACATTTCAGCAGCCTTAGTTTCAACACAAGCCATATAGACCACGGCATGGGAGAATTGCAATGAAAGGCAAAGCTTAGTGGGAAAGTTGACGTGGGAATTATGGAGATGCCAACGTGGGAATCAGCCTTACAATTGCTGATCTCCTTTCTCCAAGGTATATTACTATATAATAATATATATTATACCCTCTCTCCCAGAGATACTCACCAGAATGTGGGGTGCCACAGGGGGCAGTACTCTCTCCCATACTGTTTAATATCTATATGCGCCTCCTCACCCAGGTTGCTCGGAGGTACGGGCTTGGGTGTCATCAGTTTGCAGATGACACCTGGTTCTATCTGATGCGGGACAGCAGCCCTAATGCACCAGTAGATCTTGACCTGGTGCTGCAAGCTGTGGCTGATTGGCTCAGACAGAGCTGGTTGAAATTGAATCCAGGGAAGATGGAGGTCCTTTAACTGGAATATAGCAGTCTGGGAGTGGGGTTCCTTCTCCTGGCCTTAAGCGGGGCAGCTCTGGTGCCTGCATGGGAGGTTAGGAGTTTGGGAGTGCTCTTGGATACCTCCTTATCTATGGAGGCCCAGCTGGCAGTCACTGCCTGATCAGCTTTTTACCATCTGCGGCTGATCAGGCAGTTAGTCCCCTACCTTGATTAAGGTGATCTAGCTACAATGATCCATGCTTTGGTCACTCTAGGCTGGATTACAGTAATACTGTCTTAATAGGATGCCCTTGACTCAAACCCGGAAGCTACATCTAGTACAAAACGCAGCTGCAAGGATCCTCCTTGAGCTCCCTAGGAGGGAGCATATTCAACCAGCACTACAACTGCACTGGCTGCCTATTTATTTATTAAGCTTATATCCCGCCCTCTCCGCAAGCGGACTCAGGGCGGCTCACAACATCACATTACTTCCATTAAAAACCAATAAAACATATAAAACATAATTACATATTTAAATTATTTAAAACATTTAATGGTGCTGTATTAATACAGTACTGTATAATAATAATAATAATAATAATAATAATAATAATAATAATAATAATAATAATATTTTATTTATATCCCGCCCTCCCCGCCTAGACAGGCTCAGGGCGGCTAACAACATTTCATAAACATACAGTATAGTGAATATAAAACTTTAAAATTAACATTATTTAAAAACCAGTCAGTATATAATTAAAATTTATAACTTAATCTGACAGTGGCGATGGCATTTTCGACGCTAGTTTCTGTCAGTTTACATAACTTACATAATGACACCGGTCCTTAGACAGGACCGTATTGGCGGGTCCCTTTATTAACAACCTTATTCAGCAGTCCGTATAAGCTAGCTTGAAGAGGGTGGTCTTGCAGGCCCTGCGGAACTGATCAAGGTTCCGCAGGGCCCGCACCTCCTCAGGGAGCTGATTCCATAGGGCAGGGGCCGCGATTGAAAAGGCCCGTGCTCGGGTGTTCTGAAATTTAATCTCTTTTGGCCCAGGGATAATCATTTTATTTTTCCCGGCTGACCTCAGTGCTCTCTGGGGTTCATAAGGGGAAAGACGGTCCCTCAGGTAGGCCGGTCCTTGGCCATATAAGGCTTTAAAGGTAATGACCAACACTTTGTACTGGACCCGGTATGTAATTGGCAGCCAGTGCAGTCCGTGTAGCCCCGGCTGTATACGCTTCCACTTCGGGAGTCCTAACAACAGCCTGGCCGCCGCGTTCTGCACTAGCTGCAGCCTCTGGGTCCAGCACAAAGGTAGCCCCAAGTAGAGGGCATTACAGTAGTCTAATCTTGAGGTGACTGTCGCGTGGATCACTGTTGCGAGGTCCCGACGCTCTAGGAAAGGGGCCAACTGCCTTGCCCGCCTCAGATGGAAGAATGCTGACTTGGCAGTGGCCGCTATCTGGGCCTCCATTGATAATGAAGGTTCCAGTAAAACACCCAAGCTCTTTACCTGGCGCGCTGCTTTCAATGGCGCGCCGTCGAAGGCTGGGAGAGCTATTTCCCTTCCCAAGGCGCCGCGACCCACACAAAGGACCTCTGTCTTTGTCGTATAGCAGTTCTGAAAGTTCGATGGTGACCATCGGTACTCTGCATGGTGCTCTATATGATGTCCAGTGGCAGCTCTCTCTCAGTTAAATGTCGAAGGGCTGTTGGAACAATTCGGTATTACACGGCCTGCGGAATGTAGACAAATCCCACAGGCCCCTTATGGCCTCCAGGAGAGCGTTCCAAAGTTCTGGTGCTGCCACCGAGAAGGCCCTGGCTCGTGTCATACACAACCTGGCTTCTTTTGGTCCAGGGATGGACAATAGATTTTTCGTCCCTGAGCGCAGTGCTCTCTGGGGAATATGTGGAGAAAGGTGGTCCCGCAGATAGACAGGTCCCTGACCATAAAGGGCTTTAAAGGTCAACACCAACACCTTGAAATGAACTCGGAACACAACAGGAAGCCAGTTCCAGCTATAGCATAACAGGTTCCCTACAAGGCATTAGTTCTTACCTTCAAGGCCCTATATGGCCAGGGGCCAGCATACCCATGGGACTGTCTTTCCCCATATATCCCCCAAAGAGCACTATGGTCAAGTCTGCAACATTGCTTGTCTGTCCCCAGCCCAAAAGACGCCAGGCTGACCTTGACTAGAGCCAGGGCTTTTTCAGCTCTGGCTCCCAAGCTGTGGAAGAGATTAGAGCCCAGGGCCTGCAAAACTGAGCTTTTCCAGATGGCTTTTGGTTAACATCTGGAGGCCACTGGCAAGAGTGATCTAGCTTCCTACTGGTGTTACTGTTAACAATAAACCAGCTATGTTGATATGTTAAAGGAGGAAGTAGAAACTTCTAGGGATAAACAATAAAACAACAAACTAGTAAATTTTCAGGTTTGGGATTTTAAAAAAATGGTCCCTGAATTTTTCCTCACCAAAATCTTAATCCAAATGATTATTTTATGCCATTATGTGGCATTTTGCATTTGTTCACTTTAAACATCCATTTTAAGGCATCTGGTTTAAGATATTTTTAATCAATTAAAATGTGTTCCTAGTTGTAAATTGTTTTTTTAAAAAATCTTTTCTGCTTTCTAGAGATATAATGGGCTTTATAAGAGCCCCGTGGTGCAGAGTGATAACCTGCAGTATTGCAGTCCAAGCTCTGCTCACAATCAGAGCTTGATCCCGGCGAAAGCTGGGTTCAGGTAGCTGGCTCAATGTTGACTCAGCCTTCCATTCTTCTGAGATTGGTAAAATGACTCAGCTTGCTGGGGGGGGGGGGGAGTGTAGATGACTGGGGAAGGCAATGGCAAACCACCACGTAAAAAGTCTACCGTGAAAACATCATGATGCAAAGTCACCCCAGAGTCAGAAACGACTGGTTGCTTGCACAGGGGACTACCTTTACTTTACTACCTTTTAAAATGGGTTTTATTTTTATATTTTTTCTTTCCGCTTAAATACTACAATATTAATCTGTCGTGTGAAAGCCAATGGGAGGGAAGGCAACATGGAATAGATCTCAGAAGCTAAGCAGGATTGGTACTTGGAAGGGAGAACACCAAAACGGACTCTGCAAAGGAGGACAACTGCAAATCACTCCTGCTTAATGACATCCTTTGAAAGCCCCTTGCTGAAGCTGCCATAAGTTAACTATGACTTGATAGTGCTTTACAAACATGTAAATAAATGTAGCTTTAAAGATTCTGCTTTTTGCAAATAAAGGAGTTCAGCTTGTAATATTGCTCAGTATTGAGTGAGCTTCATTTCCCAGGCAGGCATCAAGGGTTTTGAACTTACCATCATCCCTTTGTTCACTTTTTTTAACATTAGCAGTTTGGGATTGCAGGTTGTTGGCAGGCTGAAGTATTTCTCTTTCAATGACAAATTTCCAATGTAGAATGATACTTGACAAGCAAAGCAGGATACTTTGTTTCACAGGGAAGGGGGAAATTGCAATGCTCATGTCAGGTAACAAGTGTTATTGACCATTGGCACTACAGTATCATATGAAAAGAGACTACAGAATCTCATTTCTAAAACAGGCTACTTATGCTTTACTGTAAGCATTTTAAAAAACAATTATTTGCTTTGTGAAACCACCATCCTATTATTTATTCATTTATTTTGAAAATATATGCACCACCTCTCCCGATACCAGTTTAAGGCAACTCACAAGTAAAAAAAGTACAATAAAATCATAAAACAGCAATGAAACAATTTGACATAACAATCTAGAATATAATAGTTTAAAAACAGATCACCAGTTGAGATATAGACTATCTGTCTCTGAAAGAATGCAAACGACCAGTTCCAGAACACTATCAAGATCACAAAAGAAACAAACACAACGAAAGAATGTTTTAGGAAGCTGATAAAATAAAAGTAATTTTTAAACATTATCAAATTCTGTTTTCTTCCTGCACTTTATTCAAGGTTTGAGCATATTTGATGGTTGAGGACTCATCCAGTGGCTTTAAAAGAACTCATTTGAAACAACATACTTTAAGTTAAACCAAGACACTAAATAATTTCTTTTGCATCCTTAGAGGGCTACAACCCATATGCTGCAGTCTTGAGGACACTTTCCTGGGAATGCACCAATAGTCACAAACCAAAATAAGCTAAGGTGCTTTTAAACCCATTAATTTCAGTGGATTTAAGGGAAGAACTGTGTGTTGGATTGTGGCTTCTAAACCCAGCGTTCTCTTTTCCAAAGGAAATAAGGCCCATGAAATTCTCATTACCTGAATACACAAGCAGGGAATGGATTTCTGAAAATATTTTCTTCATTTAAAACTGGAAGGTCTACATTAAAAATAAATTAATAGGAAAATATAAAAGAGGTTTTGCTGGATCAGACCAATAGTCCAAATGCTCACCAATTATATTTATAACAATGGCAAGCCAAGAGCTTTGGATGCCCACAAGCTGGTCAGTGAAATGTGGATCCAGCTGGATCCATGCCTATTTCCTGGGTTCTTCTAATAAATGATTAGACTGCTAGACAAGGATCTGGAGATCTTGGTTTGAATCCTCACAGAAAGCTTGGTTGGGTGACCTTGAGGCAGTCACAGAATCCCAGCTTAACCTACCTCACATGGTTGATGTGAGGACACAACAGAGGAAAGGAGAATGATGTACACTGCTTAGGGTTGCCATTGGAGAGAAATGTGAAGTATAAATGATGATGATTATGATAATGATGATGATCATCATCTTGCAGGACTGCTGTTTTTATCTGAAACATGCACATTGACACCACTGGTACTTTGCCACAATAACAATCTTTCTTGAAGTCTCCATTCCTGCTGCAGGGTGACTAGGACATGTGCTTTCCCCCCTACTTTATTAAGTACTCCAACCACCTTTTTACAGAGAATCTTTGGTAGTATGATAAGACTTTAAGCATGGGGCTTTTATAAAATGGATCTCTAAACAGTTTTTAATCTCAAATAGGTGCTATGTAATACATACACTTTGGGTCTTAATAGTAAACAACCAAGGTAAACATTACCTTAAAATTAATAAGAATGCCATCACATTGTACAATCTAACATTATAATTCTAAAATATTGCTAAATCTTTAAATAATGCATTTTATTGGGCATGTTTCCCAAAAACTTAGGTTCATTTGTTCAAAACTATCACCTAGATATCAGTTGCAAAGGGGGAAAAATCCTGGCTGTGAAACTCATTTTAATTCATTCAACACCAAGCTCCTTTTTGATGGTGATAGTCATTCAGTTGAAAAGCATCCTTCCCAGTCCCTTCTGATACTCCTTTATATACTTTTCTAAATAACTATATACACACAGAGGCCTCAGTGCATCTGATGAAGTGAGCTCTGTCTCATGAAACCTCATGCTGGAAGAAATTCTGCTAGTCTTTTAGGTGCCAATGGACACCTGTTTCATTTATAATTCCATTAAACCACCACACAAGGCATGCAGTGGCGGAACAAGATGACAAGAATTACAGAAATTAGGGAACAGTGCAAACATATCGAACATACATACCATTAACAATGCAGAGAATGGATTACAATAGTCTGGCCTTAAACACTACAGTAGAAGTAAGATGATACATACAAAAAATATTGTAACAGACACAATCTTATTCCCTTATAACAACAACAAAATTTTATTTGTATCCTGCCCTCCCCGCCGGAGCAGGCTCAGGGCGGCTGACAGCATCAATTCAAATTTCAATTATACAAGGAAAAACAAAGAAAACAAAATTACATTTAAACTCTGAACATTAAAATTCTGGTTAAGTTTAAAAATTAATTAAATTAAATTGATAAAAGTGCTAATGCTATTTGTTCTTTTATGATGGCGGTTATCATTAGCAATTTCTTTCTTCATTAGCGAAAGCCAGTCGGAAGAGGAAGGTCTTGCAGGCCCTGCAGAATTGTTCAAGATCCCGCAGGGCCCACATTTCCTCTGGAAGTTGGTTCCATAGGCTCGGGGCTACAGAGGAGAAGGCCCAGTTACGGGTGCTTTGCAGCTTCACCTCTCTCGGTCTGGGAGTAGTCAACAAGTTTTTCCCGGCTGACCTCAGTGCTCTCTGGGGTTCATATGGGGAGAGACGGTCCCTAAGGTAGACAGGTCCTCGACCATATAGGGCTTTAAAGGTAATGACCAGCACTTTGTAACAAACCCGGTATATAACTGGCAGCCAGTGCAGCTCGCGCAGTCCAGGCTGTATGTGCTCCCATTTAGGAAGCCCCAACAACAGTCTAGCCGCTGCATTCTGCACCAGCTGCAGCTTCCGGGTTCGGTACAGAGGCAGACCCATGTAGAGGGCATTACAGTAATCCAGTCTCAAGGTGACCGTTGCGTGAAGTACCATTGCCAGATCTTGGCGCTCTAGGAAGGGAGCCAACTGCTTTGCCCACCTTAGGTGGAAAAAGGCTGACTTGGCAGTGGCTGCAATCTGGGCCTCCATTGATAATGAAGGCTCCAGTAAAACTCCCAGACTGCTAACCCGGTGCGCCGCTTTCAGCGGCACCCCGTCGAAGACCGGAAGAGGTATTTCCCCTTCCCGAGCACCCCGACCCAGACAAAGGACTTCGGTCTTCGCTGGATTCAGTTTCAGCCCGCTCCCCCTCAACCAAGTTGCCATATCCTGCAAGGCCCGGTCTAAATTCTCAGGGACGCAGTCAGGCCGGCCGTCCATCAGCAGATAGAGTTGGGTGTCATCAGCATATTGATGGTACCTAAGTCCATGTCTCCTGGCAATCTGGGCAAGAGGATGCATATAGATATTAAATAACATTGGTGAGAGAACTGCCCCCTGGGGCACTCCACAATCCAGTGTGAGCCTCCGGGACTGTTCGCCCCCAATTGCCACCCTTTGTCCCCGATCCTCGAGGAAGGAGGAGAGCCATTGTAAGGCAGACCCCCTCACCCCTATATCGGCGAGGCGGCGGGTCAGTAGCCGATGGTCGACCGTGTCAAATGCGGCCGACAGATCTAGCAGCATCAGCACCGCCACACCGCCCCGATCCAGGTGCCGTTGGAGATCATCTACCAGGGCGACCAGTACTGTCTCCGTCCCATAACCCGGGCGAAAGCCGTACTGGCAAGGGTCTAGGATGGAAGCGTCATCCAGAAAGCTCTGCAACTGCGACGCCACTGCCCTCTCTATTATTTTACCTAAAAACAGTAAATTAGAGACCGGTCGGTAGTTTGCCAATTCGGCTGGGTCTGCTGTACTTTTTTTCAAGAGGGGTCGGACCAAAGCCTCTTTCAGAGATGATGGAAAGTGCCCCTCCAAGAGGGATCTATTTATGATGTCCCATAAAGGACATTCAAGCTCCCTCAGGCAAGATTTAATTACCCAGGAGGGGCATGGGTCCAAATCACAAGTTGTAGGGCGCGCAGAGGAGAGGATTCCGTCAACTTCCTCCAGGCTGAGCGGGTCGAAATGATCCAGAGTTAAATCAGAAGACAGGCATGGGGCCTCGGGCTCATGTACTGTATCTAAGGTGATGGGCAGGTCCTGGCGGAGCGACATGATTTTGTCTGCAAAAAAATTCGCAAAAGCCTCACAGCCTATTTCTAATTCTCTAACGTTTGGTTTGCCCTGGGGCAGTGTAGTTAAATGTCCAATTATTTTAAACAATTGTGCTGGGCGCGAATTTGCAGACGCAATCTTGGCCGCGAAGTACTTCTTCTTCGCGGCCTTAACTGCCATCTCATACGACCTCATAAACGTTCTGTAGGATGTTCTCGCCGCTTCCCTTGTACTGCAATTCTGATCCCTTTAACAAAAATGCCCTCCCAAATATTTCTGATTTGGCTCACTCTATGAAGTGACAAAAGCATGGGAGCCTTCTTGACTTTCTCAGACAGGTCATTTCCAGAAGGTAGGATACAGTAAAGTGAATGTATCAGTTGCTGATCTTGCCGGTTTGCCAGTTGACACCCTCAGAAGGCTTTTCTCAGCTGTCATATTGGATCAGAACAGGAGAGGTGGCCCTGCAGGTATGTGAGGCTAAGGCAACTAAGGGCTTTATAAGCAATAACCAATATATTGAATTGACCCTGGTGACTGGTAACCAAAGGAATGACTATAGAATTGGTATGATATGCATTCTCCACCTAGCTCCTGATAGTACTCAAGCTGCAGCTTTCTATACCAACTGGAGATTCCAAGTTGGCTTTAGGTGCAGACCCATGTTGATAGCATTACATATTCCACCCTTGAGTTTATCATAGCAGCATGGATCCACGCAACCAGATTATCCACGTCAAGGTTGGCAGCTATCTTTCAAGCTAAATGAGAGAATTTTGCACCATTTTAAACTCACACCTCCAGTAATAATACTAGGTCCAGTACATACAACTCCTAAGCTCTGATGAAGGTATAGCATAATAGGCTGTTTTGGGGTATTTTCAGATCACAGAAATTGTTTGTAACCCCAATGTATAGAGATTGCATCTATGTGGTTGAAATTACTGCTGTGGCTGGCCAAGTAATGCTGCTGGCCTTACTGTGTTCCTAATATAGGTAAAAGAGGATGCTAATGAGGGAGCAGGAAGGTCAACTGCAGAACATAAGCAGTCCCTGGGAATTCCAGGTGGATGTATTGTTGAGATGACAAATGGTCACTTGTAGCAAGGAGTGATCTGAACCTACCATCTTGTAATGTGTAGCTGGATGAAATATGGGGTTGTTGGGAGGGGAGAAAGAGTTGAATTCAAGGCACCAAAAAGTCATCTGAATGGTTAATCATGCTCATGCAGAAACTTCTCAATCCACATCTCAATATTTTATCATATTTTGTGAGTTGCCATCTGGGGACATGACTGAACCAATCTGATTTGTTTTCCAATTTTACAAAACAGTGCACCATTCCCTTTTTGCATTAATGTTACATGTGAAGCACCCTTAAGTCAGCAGATGTCAAGTGCTAGGTGAAACAGGAAAAAGAGCTACTATTTTCAAGTTCAAATAATACATTTTCCTAAAAATTATAAAATTACCAGGTGCTATTCTTTATTTAAGCTCAGTCATTTGCTCGATCTGTTCTTGGCAAATTATATCACAGAAGCTGTTTTTGTTCTGATTATTTTAATTTGCCATTCTATATGGTAAACTCATCTCAGTGTTTGTAAATTATTATCCAAACAAAAGCAGGGGGGAAAATGAAACACAGGCATGGTATTTGGCAGGCTGCAAAATCCTGTGGGCTTTCCACACGCAAGCTTTGCAGTGAGTTATAGAAATTGGTTCATTCAACTTCCTTTTTTCAACTTCCTGTTTACACACTGATGGGAGACAAAATATTATAGTGGGTGTTTGAACAGCTTGAGCTATGTTGACCTGGGAACAACTGCACAGTGATGTAAATGTTGGCTTCAGATTTCAGCAGCTTGCAAAATCCACAGCTTCAGGATTTAATATCCTCTTCTTTTTGAGCTTGCTAGAAAGTCACAAGTTTCTGAATTGGTAATCAGTATAGTGAAATTTTCAAAAATGAGGTCAGGTCACTGAGCACCATGGCCCCTACTTAAACTCTGAGCCTCCAAGAGCCATTCTGGGTGACTAGACAAAGATTTCCTCTGTCTCCTCTCACATCCCTCTGACCAAAACCAAACATGGAAGAAAATGATGTCTCACTGTTAGCATGAATTGGCCTCTATTTTAGGCTGCGATCAGACAGTGGACTTAGTGTGATCTGGCCCCACCTCTGATTAATCTAGGATTTTTCCATAACTGAAGAGTTTTGATCAGATATCCCACTGTAACCTGCATCAGTGTGTGCTCACTCTGTAATAGATTGATCGATCAGATTAGTCCTTGCAACAACCACAGAGTGGGCTGTCAGGCAGCTTTTTGCTTCTGAATATGTGCATAATTGCTTATGGGAAGCAGCACTTTAAACTCCTGGCAGGATGGTGGCTGGTGGCCAATGGAATTGTTGGAGAAGACTGTTGGGATATGTGGGGGAAGTGTTTTTGAAACTGCCTTGGAGGTTTTCTTAAGAGAAGCTCCTGTGACAGAGAGAGAGAAACTGTAAATAATGGATGTAAATAAACATAAATAAATGTAAAACTGTAAATAATAAACATAAGTGATGATTGATGACCCAGGGGTGATTATGCACTTATATGCATGTCACTACCTGATAAAGGGGGGGGACAGGCAGGAAGAGTCACTCTTCTCAACTAGCTTCAGTTTGCAATGGGGAAGTTCAGACATCCAGAAATGCAGGATGAAAGAGCTGACATCTGTAAGGACCAGGCTTTCCCTGGTGCCTAATAACTCCACTTTGAAGGCAGATCAGAATGGGGCACCAATGACTAGGGAAAAGGAAGATGTGGCTGTCTGACCTGCACTTTAAAGCCAGAGGCAATGGCAATGACTTTGGCTCAAAGTGCTTGTTTGACCACTCAGGGAGACAGTGATCACCTTTGAGAGACCTAGAGGGCTGCTCACATTTCTTTGACCAGGGAATAAAGGATTTTTAAAAGATGAGAGTTCTAAGCAAAGACTGGAAGGACTGCAAAAACATGCATTAGGAGGAGGGATTGTGGAGTCAGACAATCTCAAAAGACAAACAGCAATTAATCTCTAGGAGACACATAAGAAAAGTACACAGGTAAATTATAATAAGGTCCATTCCCTCCTCACCCAAGAAGTGGGTATTAGAGTTCAAAAAAATTCTGAGGAGCTTCAGAAATCTGAGAGGCCAATCAGTCCACATTCTACAGTTTGCTGTCATGCAAAAACAAGAGAGAATGAATACCTAGGTGGAAACCTCAGGGCTTCCAACAATAGATAAAAGTCTCTCTAACAATTCATGATATGTCTCTTGTGCTCTGTTGTTTATGATTTGTTTATTTACAATATTTCTATGACATCTCTTCAGAGTCCTGCTCAAAGTTGCTTACAATTAAAAATGACAGTGTTAAAAATATAGTCCATTAAAAAAAAACAAGCTATTGGTCATCCGTAGCATAAATGTTTGTAAAACAGTAGACCATTACTGATCTGATAAGATAAAACTCCTAATTAAATGCCTGAGTTTAAAGATTTGTTTTAGCCTGGTGTCAAAAAGAAAGTAAAGTAGGCACCAGGGAAGCCTTAAGGGGGGGAGGGGCATTTCAAAGATCAGGTGCCACCACCAAAAATGACTTGTCTCTAGTTTATTTTATTTATTTTATTCAATTTTTAGCCCACCTGTTCCATAGAACAGGCTCAGGGTGGGTTACATCATAAAAACAACAGTAAAAGACCAATTTAAAATATATAAAATCTAAAATTACAGAGTAACAATAGGTACTAAAATGGCAAATTCTGCCTCACAGACATGGCTTATTGTCCAGGTCCAGTAGGTCTTATAGCACTGGGATGGAATGAATGGGGGAGGCCAGTAAGAAGGGAGGAGGCTACTGCCTCAGCTGAAAGCCTGGTGAAAGAGCTCTGTTTTACAGCCCCTGCGGAATTGAAGCAGATCCTGCAGGGCCCAGATTTACAGGGGGAGCTCATTTCAGGCCAGATGGATATCCCTGGGGCTGAGTATCACCAGAAGTTGTTGGGTTGCTGATCGTAAAGACCTACAGGGCTCATACAGGGAGAGGCAGTCCCAAAGGTATGCTCAACCCTGGCCGTATAAGACTTTAAATGTAAATACCAACACCTTGAACCAGATCTGGTACTCAATGAGTAGCCAATGCAGTTCATGCAGCACAGGATGGATCCGTGCCAATGTCAACATCCATGCAGCAGCATTCTGCAGCAGCTGGAGTTTCTGGAGGAGGGTCAAGGGCAGCCCCACATAATCTAGAGAGTAATCTAGCCTGGAAGTAACCATCACAAGAGCCACTGTGGCCAGGATATGGGGGGCAAAATACTGGACCAATTGTCTGACCCACCTCAGATGGTAAAAGGCTGATCTGGCAGTGATGGTAACCTGGGCCTCCATAGTCAGAGAGGCATCCAGGAATACCCCCAAGCACTTCACCCTTGATCAAAGGCTGGGAGCCTGATCTTTGATGAGGGAATGGGAGCCCCCTGTAGCCTAGGCACAGGACCTCAATCTTCTATGGATTCAATTCCAGCTGGCTCTGTTGCAACCAACCAGTCATGGCTTGCAATGCTCTGCCCAGTTCCTCTGGGGCCGAATCCAGGTGGCCATCCATCAGCAGATAGAACTGAATGTCATATGCATATTGATGACACCCCTGCCCATATCTCTGGATAATCTGGGCAAGGGGAAGCAGAACATAGGGGAAAGAATAACATAGGGGAAAGAATTGCTCCCTTTGGCACACCACATTGTAATGGGTGCTGCTGGGATAGTTCACCCCTAAGCACCACCCTCTGTCCTCAACCTTGGAGAAAGGAGACCAGCCATTGTAGGGCCAGCCCCCGAATTCCTGAGTCAGTGAGACGGTGGGCCAACACTTCATGGTCGACCATATTGAATGCTGCTGACAGATCAAGATCAGCAGTGCCGAACTGCCTCGATCCAGATGCGTCTGGAGATCATCCATCAAGGCAACCAATAACATCTCTGTCCCATGGGTAGAGCAGAAGCCGGACTGGAAGGGATCCAGGATATCAGTATCCTCCAAGAAAGCCTTAAGTTACGTTGCCACTGCCCTCTCCACTGCTTTGCCCAGGAACGGCAAGTTCGAGACTGGACGGTAGTTTGCTAGGACCGTAGGATCCAAAGATGGTTTCTTCAGGAGAGAACAGACTACTGCCTCCTTCATGATCCCTGGGAATGCCCCTGTTGAGAGGGACAAGTTGATGATCTCCCTCATGGGAGTTCGTATGCCGTCACCACAGGCTTTAACCAGCCATGACAGACAAGGATCAAAGGGGCAAGTGGTGGGTTTCACAGCAGCCAGGGTCTTATTAACTTCATCCTGGGACAGCAGGCTGAAATGGTCCAAAACTGGACCTGCAGATGGGCAAGGGGCTTCCAGTCCATTATTGTATCAATTGTGGCTAGAAGGTCATGGTGGAGCGACAAGACTTTATCTGCAAAATAATCTGCGAAAGCCACATAACCTATATCCAATTCCCTAACATTTGGCATGCCTTGAGGCAAAGATGTTAAGAACCAAATTAATCTAAATAATTGAGCTGGGTGCGATTTTGCAGAAGCGATGGAGGCAGCATAGAACAACTTTGCTGTCTTTGTTGCCATCTTATAGGTCTTCTTAAACAACCTATAAGATGTTCTTGCAGCTTCGTCTCGGGCTTTCTGCCATGCTCTCTCTAGTCTCAACTCCTGTTTCATCTGCCTCTGCTCTGAGGAATACCAAGGTGCTAAGTTGGAACGGGGGCAGAGAGGGCACTGGGCAGTGACCACATTGATGGCTTCAGAAAAAGGGCTATGCCAGTCTTCCACCAGCTCATCCAATGGGCCGCCAGGGAAAATTGGATCCCACAGAGCCTCCTGAAACCTATTCAGGTCCATTTGGCTCTCCGAGCGAGTATAAATCCACTCGCCGCCTAAACAGGGAGGTTGCCAACCATGTCACCTCTGAAGGTAAGGCAGCAGGGCATGAGAAACAGATCTTAATGACTGAGAGAAAGCAATAAGGGGAAAATAAAGTCCCCTGAAACATATTCCCCTCCCTTGTCCTTTCTTAATTTCATGTTTTTAAAATATGTGAAGGAAGGAAATAGGAAACTTTGTATGGGGGAGCCATGGCAGCTCAAAAATCTGCTCCCCAAAAGAGAGAAACTGGCTGTGGGGAGCAGACTTGTGATGAATGGTATCATGACAATACTGTGATGGCACTTCTGGCATGAGCCCAAAAGCTACAACACCATGTTGGTGTCAAGAAACTCTTCTTAAGCCATTTCTTGGCCTTTCAAATGTTTGGTTCAGGCTTTTTGTCTTAGTTAAGTTACTGAAAGCCCCTCTCAGAGAAATTAATATTATACTGAATTGCAGTTTCGAGAGAGAGATAAGGGATGAGATGGAGTCAGATACAGGTGCAAGTGAGATCATGGGACTGAGAGCTTCAAGGGGAATTTTGCACTCATCAGCACAAGAAACCCTGGGCATGGGAAAGTTGCTTGATTGTGAGCACATGCCAGCTGCTGAAGTATGTGATCATGAGTCTTAGGAACACACCTGATTGGCCTATTAGGATCATACCAAGATCAGTCCAGTAAGTAAGACCATTAATTCTGTTCAGAGCCCTTTGTTCCCTTTGTTTGGACTTTACCACTGGGCCATCCTTGAGACTATAGGTTGAGACTTGGATGGTCACTTGAATTTTGGTGCTTCTTGAATTTTGGACTATGGACTCTGTAGCTTCAGTCTGATCAGGTAATATCAGAGGACTAAAAACCCAAACCCAAAGAAGTACCTTAGAATCAATGTTCTCTCTAAGCTATAGAGCCTTGTGAGCAAAAATTCTACTTCATGAGCTCCTGGCATTATAGTTGTAAGCTACTGCAAAAATTAGTTTGCTCTGGGGCCATTTTTCCTGAGCTAAAAGAAAAATGTGTGAGCCAGAGGCTAAAAAGCTGTGAGCTAGCTCACACAAACTCAGTTTAGAGGGAACACTGCTTAGGATATACTTATTTTTGCTTTATTATTTTCTTTCCTGTTTTGCAGCTCCATGGCACAGTGGGTTAAGTTGCAGTACTGCAGTCCAAGCTTTGTTCACAACCTTGAGTTCAATCCCAGAGGAAGCTGGGTTCAGGTAGCCGGCTCAATACTGACTCAGCCTTCCATCTTTCTGAGGTTCATAAAATGAGTACCCAGTTTGTTGGGGGTAAAGTGTAGATGATTGGGGAGGGAAATGGCAAACAACTCCATAAAAAATCTGCCATGAAAACTTTGTGATGCGATGTCATCCCAGAGCCGGAAATGACTGGTGTTTGCACAGGGAACTACCTTTACCTTTTGTATTTACATACCTTTGCATAAGAACATGAGAAGCCATGTTGGATCAGGCCAATGGCCCATCCAGTCAAACACTCTGTGTCACACAGTGGCCAAAAAACCCCCAAAGTGCCATCCGGAGGTTCACAAGTGGAGCTAGAAGCTCTTCCACTCCCCGCCCCCCCGCAAGCACCAAGAAAACAGCATCACTGCCTCAGACAGTTCCAACAATATGCTGTGGCTAATAGCCACTTATGGACCTCTGCTCCATATTTTTATCCAATCCCATCTTGAAGCTGGCTATGCTTGTAGCCGCCACCACCTCCTGTGGCAGTGAATTCCACATGTTAATCACCCTTTGGGTGAAGAAGTACTTCCTTTTATCTGTTCTAGCCTGACTGCTCAGCAATTTCATTGAATGCCCACGAGTTCTTGTATTGTAAGAAAGGGGAAAAAGTACTTCTTTCTCTGCTTTCTCCATCCCATTCATAATCTTGTAAACCTCTATCATGTCACCCCGCAGTTGACGTTTCCTCAAGCTAAAAAGCCCCAAGCATTTTAACCTTTCTTCATAGGGAAAGTGTCCCAAACCTTTAATCATTCTAGTTCCCCTTTTCTGGAATTTTTCCAATGCTATAATATCCTTTTTGAGGTGCAGTGACCAGAATTATACACAGTATTCCAAATGAGACCGCACCATTGATTTATACAGGGGCATTATGACACTGGTTGATTTGTTTTCAATTCACTTCCTAATAATTCCCAGCATGGTGTTGGCCTTTTTTATTGCAGTCGCACACTGTCTTGACATTTTCAGTGAGTTATCTACCATGACCCCAAGATCTCTCTCTTGGTCAGTCTCTGCTAGTTTACACCCCATCAACTTGTATTTGTAGCTGGGATTTTTGACCCCAATGTGCATTACTTTGCACTTGGCCACACTGAACCTCATCTGCCATGTTGATGCCCACTCACCCAGCCTCAACAGATCCCTTTGGAGTGCCTCACAATCCTCTCTGGTTCTCACCACCCTGAACAGTTTAATGTCATCTGCAAACTTGGTCACTTCACTGCTTACTCCCAACTCCAAATCAT
This sequence comes from Heteronotia binoei, assembly GCF_032191835.1. NCBI lineage: Eukaryota > Metazoa > Chordata > Lepidosauria > Squamata > Gekkonidae > Heteronotia > Heteronotia binoei. Next base: position 121,630,523 of record NC_083226.1, on the reverse strand, counting down.
TAATGAACAAGTTAAAAAGCATGGGACCCAGTAGTGAACCCTGCAGCACCCCACTGCTTACCATCTTCCACTGTGAAGATTGCCCACTTATACTCACTCTCTGTTTCCTATTAATTAGCCAGTTTTTGATCCACAAAAGGACTTGTCCTTTTACTCCATGACTCTCAAGCTTATGAAGGAGCCTTTGATGAGGAACTTTATCAAAAGCTTTCTGGAAGTCAAGGTAAACAACATCTATTGGGTCCCCTTTGTCCACATGTTTGTTCACCCCCTCAAAGAACTGTAACAGGTTAGTAAAGCAAGATCTTCCCTTACAGAACCCATGCTGAGTCTTTTTGTACTTTTGGCACATTTCTTTTAATAAACCTTATTAATCATAATATGCTATATTATTTGGAATTAGAGGCTTCAATCTAAACCCAGTACCTTGGCCTATTTTGGTTATATAGTGACGAACTCAGTTTGCAAGTGTCCTACCTTGTGGGACTGGCTTCTTGATCAACACATGGTAGGGCTGGAGACTTCATCCCTCAGTCTCTCAGCTGGAGTTAGGTAGAGAGATTGGTGGTGGCTTGTTATACTGGGCAGTAAGGATTCACTCCCCAGTTTAGCTTTCTGACCTGTTACTACCATTAACAGCATAACAGTCTGGGATACCCTCAACACGCTGTGGTGTTGAAGTAATATACTTACTTCATGATGAAGTAAGTAGGTAAAGTGTTTAGCAAGGTAACTTCTTGTTAATTCCACTCATAAGCACTATATAATGGTTTTAAAATTTGTAATTGTAATATGTTTTAAATTGGAAAATGTAAATTATGGTTTTATATATTTTATTGATTTAATTGTGTAGATGATACTGTGAGCCGCCCTGAGTCCGCTTGCGGAGAGGGCGGGATATAAGTCAAATGTAATAAATAATAAATAAATAATATTCAACTATCCGAGAGCTACTGTTTGCTGATGATGCTGCACTCGTCTCCCACTCGGTATCAGCTCTGCAGCATATGACGTCCTGCTTTGCAGAGGCTGCCAAGCTATTCGGCCTAGAAGTTAGTCTGAAGAAGACAGAAGTTCTCCACCAGCCTGCACCCCAGGAAGATTATCACCCTCCCTGCATCACTGTGGGTGAATCAGTTCTGAAGACAGTCCAGCAGTTCAGCTACCTGGGGTGCATCATCTCCTCAGATGCCAAGATCGACAAGGAGATTGACAACAGGCTGGCAAAGGCAAACCGTGCATTTGGCCGACTGCACAAAAGAGTGTGGAGCAACAAGCATCTGAAAAAAGGCACAAAGATCAATGTTTACAAAGCGGTTGTGATGACAACCCTCATCTATGGCTCCGAATCGTGGGTTTTATACCGTCATCACCTGCGACTCCTTGAGCGCTTTCATCAGCGCTGCCTTCGCACCATCCTCAACATCCACTGGAGTGACTTTGTGACCAACACTGAAGTCCTCAAGCGGGCAGAGGTTACCAGCATCGAGGCACTGCTGTTGAAGACGCAGCTGCGCTGGGCAGGGCATATTTCTAGGATGGAAAACCACCGCCTTCCCAAGATTGCCCTGTATGGCGAACTCTCCACCGGCCATCGAAATAGAGGGGCACCAAAGAAGAGGTACAAGGACTCCTTGAAGAAATCCCTTAGCACCTGTCACATCAACCATCACCAGTGGTCTGACCTAGCCTCAGATCGCAAAGCATGGAGGCACACCATCCACCAGGCTGTCTCTTCCTTTGAGAACGCACGCATAGCTGGTCTTGAGGACAAAAGGAGATTGAGGAAGAATCGCACTGCTACAGGACCAACCCTAAATCAGACTTTTCCCTGCAGCCGCTGTGGCCGGACCTGCCTGTCCCACATTGGTCTTGTCAGCCACCAGCGAGCCTGCAGCAAACGTGGACTATTGCACCCTTCTTAAATCTTCGTTCGCGAAGCCAAGCCGAGAGAGAGAGAAATATTCAACTGGAGTTTTGTACATATCAAACTTTGCTGCTATGCCCCTCCTCATAAACCATTTGACTGTGTCATGCTGCCTGGATCCAACCATTCTATTAGGTTCAGCAACAGGCTGTCACACTTCCTGCCTTCTGCATAGCATCTTTGTAGCCTGGAATGGAGGAAAGAAGGGAGTATAATTGCAATCTTGTCCCCATGCCTCCTCTGTGAACAAAGTCCCAAGACTTGTGTCCCCTTAGCCCCCTCCCTGTGCTTAACATTCTGTGAAATTTAGACAATGAAGAAAGCTAGATATATTTAATTACTGTTTAACTATGTCAGTCATAATAGATTATTTCAGGACATACATTTTAGTAGGGGGTTTAAATACAAAAGGCTTACGCAATTAAAAAGTTTTCTCATGCTCAAATGATAATTGTGTTCTTAATATCTTCCATAGTAATTTATTTTTATTTAAAACAGTGCAGTCTCCAGAAATGGAACTAGAATGGTTTCTCCCTTCTTGCTGAAGAGAATTACTTAAGCATGGCCTGTTTTTGAGGGACATCTCCTTTGTCTGAAAAAAGTGAAAAAAAGCCTTTCTGAATGTTATGCTGCACTGTCACCTAGTGGCAAATTCTAAGTATTGCAAGTATTACAACAAAATTTTCAAAGCCAATTAAAATGAGTGTTGGGGGCAGCACCTACATTTTCTAGCCCAAGAAAATCTCAATTTAAAAAGAGGTTGGCATTCTACCTTCATTAACCAACAAGGGAAAACTAGTCACATAGATATCAAGTGGAAAACTTTACCTTTTAATGATTGTAGTTGATTATTTTTACTGCAGCGTGTAAGTAAATGAGGTCATGTCTCCTGCTTTGAAATTGCACTGAGGACATTTTAGGAAAATAAACCTTAATCGAAGTGGCAGGAGAAATTAGGACTCCTAAGCTATTATTTATCATGCAGTTGCATGAATAATAAATTATCTATGAAGCCAGACCCTTCACAAAGAACCTAAATTAAATTAGTGAAGCACTGGATTTGGTACAAAAGTGTTGGGCCTTAGCAAGGAGGGCGTCCCCTCTGAAACTGCAATGCAATTTATCTCTGATTTGATTTGCACATATCTAAGATGTATTCATATATAATATTTCTGAATCTATAGATTTTTGGAACTTCCAGATGTATTAAAGAATTCTGATGTAATGTATGATAGTGAGAAGGGTGTTGGACTTAGACCATGACTTTGTTGTTGTTGTTCAGTCACACAGTCGAGTCCAACTCTTTGCGACCCCATGGACAAAGTCACGTCAGGCCCTCCTGTCCTCCACCATCCTCCGAAGTCTGCTCAAACTCGTGTTTGCCACATCAGTAACACTGTCCAGCCATCTCATCTTTTGCTGTCCCCTTCTTCTTTTGCCTTCTGTCTTTCCTAGCATCAGGATTTTCTCCAGGGAGTGCTCCCTTCTCATTTGTTGGCCAAAGTATTTGAGCTTCAGCTTCAGTATGTGACCTTCCAGTGAACAGTCTGGGTTGATTTCCCTTAGGAATGACTGACTAAATATGATCCACTGGAGAAGAAAATGGCAAACCACTCCAGCATCCTTGCCAAGAAAACTCCATGAATAGACCAGGACAGCTAGATTCAAATTACCACTGAGTCCTAAAACTGAATATTGTGGCCTTAAACAAGTCACTGTTGCTCAACCAGTCACTATTGCCTAATTTGAAAATGTTCAGCTGAGTCACTTCTTTTAGAATTAATGGGTTTAGACCTCAGCCTAGGATTGCACTGTAAAATCCTGCAAGGGAGGGTGGGATATTGTTTCCCATTAAAAAGTAATTGGCTTTTAATGGTTATTGACTAGAACAATCTGTGCAAAATTGCTTAGTGTCTGAGGGCAAACTATGTTCCCAACTGGACCTCATCTTAATACCTCCCTAGAGACTATCAGAAATATTTTTGATAGTATAAGACCGGTCTGTAATTTCTATGTAGCATGTTTTCAACTGTAAAATCCAAATGATTATCCACAGTGTAAAGCAAATTCCAATGAAATCTTTTAGACTAGTTTATTTGTTACCAGAATTTGTTAGATAGGAAATTGATCATACACAACATCACAAAAACTTGTCACAGACTGTGATTGCACTGCTGTGGGAGGTTCTTTTAAGGTCATTTTTCCTTATTTTGTATTTGAACATTATCTTGGGGTATCATTTTGCAGTTTGAAACTGTAGGTTGCCTAAACCTATGGATTGACATACCTGGAAAGAGAGCAGAACTAACTAGTCTGGCTCTGCTTGCCAAAATATTACTATTTGTTCCATATTGCAAGAGCCAATGTAGTGTGAGGGTTTCGTGAACCTGGGTTCAAACTTCATTCTGCCATGAATCTTACTGAATGAACAAAGACAAGTAACTTTCTCTCGCTCAACCTACCTACCTTATAGGGTGTTGTGAGGATAAAATCCAGGTGGGGCAAACCCTATAAAACACCCTGGATATCTCAGAGTAAGTTCAAGATAAAAAATGGGCTGTATCTGGCACTTACCTACTCTGGTCTCCATTACTAGAATACAAACCTAGCCATTGTGCTGGGCTGGGGACTAGAAGAATGCACAAGTGAAACAGTACAAAAGTGCGTGGCAACACGAATTCCAAAGGAAACTTTAAGGTGGATCCTTTCTACTACAGTAGCTTGGCCAGAAGGCTGAGGAAACAGCTGATTATAACAGGCACAAAATACTAAAGTGTAGAACATGATAACTGGGCTTCTGACAAGGTATTTGAATGTTGATATACTTATTCTACTCAATCCTGTAGATACACGCTCTACTATGAAAGTCAATGCACAACTTCTCATGATAGAAAGGCAAATATCATTCTCTAAAATAAGACTGATTTCTCAATATCAGTGCATGTATGCAATATTCATTTTTCACCATGTTGAATAGAACTGGAAACAATGGTCTCCTGATATAATTATGCCTCTTAGCAGGGGATGTTTTGACTGTAGGTCATAAACTCAGTCTCATTTCTTATTCTTTCAAACTATGTCTTCCAAGTGTTATCTATAATAGGGACTCACATAGCTGGAGGTCAGTATGTGGTCTCCCTAGTTTGATAGCTAAATCAGAATAGCTTAATTTCTTTAAAATGAGAACTTATGAGAATAGGCAGAGGGCAGTACGGCTGCTACCATCAACTGGTAAGAGAGAGTCACTCCCTATGGCTGCTGAAGGGTATTGGAGGTGAGGGTAGTAGGCATCCCTGATCAGGAACAATGATGGTGAATGGACAGCAATGTCAGGACAACTGATGTCATCTGTTTGCCCTTGCATAGTGTACTGCTGCCTGTTGATCGCTTTCTAGTATACGTCCCTGACTGCTGCTATTGATGCTCCTTTCATTTTGAGCATTGATATTGCTTCTGCTCAATGGTATCTCTCTCCGACATTCTCAGCAGCTGCTGACTGTGACAATGTACCTCCAGCTAAGTGGGAAGCTGAACAGCTGCTTGTAGAATCCGAGCCAATCTTCTGCCTGGATCTGTTGGCTAGTGTTCCTGTGAAAGTTGTGAGGACTGCATTAAACAACTTGCACTGAATTAATTGTACCTACTACCAGCCTTTTCCCTGAAACCTCAGAGAAAACAAAGCTGTCATCATCATCATCATCATCAAAAAGCACACATCACTTGTTAATCGCCTTTGAAGTCTTAGGATATTTAAAAACAAACCTTCTATTCATAGGAATAATCACTGAAAAACAAACACATGTACATAGCATATACTGGTTTCCTTTCAAACTGCCTTCATCGGGTTTTTGAAAAATGCATGCTATTTCTTGGTCTGTTTATTGTATTTATTTATTTCTGTCACAATACTGGTGGAGCTGAGTCACCATGTGACTCACTTGCCCAGTAGTGTAAATAATATTTCACCACTACTTGAGGTATAGGTTGACACTTCCCATCCTAATATCTTACTTTCATTCTACTTCCATTAGAACATGGGATGGATCTTCAGACATTCTCCTAGTTAAACTGGAATTGAAGAAGAGTAAGATATAGAGCAGAGTGGCATTGAAGGAACTGAATGAGAGAAATCCTCTCATCCCTAATTTAGTTGTTATAGAGACTAGTGATAGAAAGGTATGGCCACTAAAACTAGTGATAGAAAGGTATGGCCACTTCCAAATACAGAACTAAAATATACTGTTCACAATATTGGACAGCAAAACAGCTTATTGATATGCACATAATATGCACATGTCAGAACAATGGGCCATAAGAGCTATTCCTAGACCTTCTATGATCCTTTATCATCAAGAGGAATGGGAAAATAGTGTTGTGGTACCTACAATTGTTGTGGCACCCAATTTGCTGGGGGTAAAGTGTAGATGACTGGGGAAGGCAATGGCAAAATAAAAAGGTAAAGGTAGTCCCCTGGGCAAGCACCAGTTGTTTCCAGCTCTGGGGTGATGTCACATCATGACATTTTCATGGCAGATTTTTTACATTTAAAAGAAGGTTGGACACATTGGTGGAGGACAGAACTATCATTGGCATGAGAGCCAAATGGGACCTCCAGTTTTAGAGGAACAATGCCTTTCATTATCAGATAATTGGGGATGAGTCAGCAGGTAAGGACTCTTATTTGCAAGACCTTCTTGTGGGTTTCCCCTTGTCATGTGATTGGACATTGTTGGAAACAGGATGCTGGACTAGATGGATCATTGATCTGATCCAGTGGGGGTGGGGAGTGCTTTTTATTCAATGCTAGACATTATTTTAAGTGACAGCGTTCAAGTTTCATGCTTATACATTCTCATGACTTTCCCATCACTTTCCCTCATCTGCATTCATCAAACCCACATGATGGATAACACACATTAACCTATAAAAGAGGAGTTTTTCCTTGCTTGTCCCAAGATGCTTGGTATGTGGAGAGAGGGGAAGACGGTGGTGTGAAGTGGCTGTACAATGCTAGCTCATTTAGCCTGTCTGACTTCCAGAGCCCATAATGTTCATCTCATCTGAGTGTTCTAAATTTGAATACATATCCTTTATGCAACAGCAAATTCTGAGCTTGCAGCAACAGTAGGGTGAATGGTGGCAATGGATTATGTCTCCAATTGTGTATGCAGAAAAGCAGCTCATATTCACTCAAAATATAGTGTATATTGAATGATGTGTAACCTGCCAATGATGATCTTGGAGCATATGTAATCCAAGCAAGACAGCAAAATGTGATGGATGCCAACAGCAGTTTCCTGGCCAGTTACTATGCTGAATGCCACCAACTGGGCAGACACTAAACTATTTTGAAATGCTTCCACTTTAAATTGCAAAGAACTCAGTAAGGAGATTGTATGGGATGGATGACTTGAGGGAAAAGGCATTATGAGCAGAATGCCCAGTTTTTAACTTGGGAAAATAAAATCTTCTCTAGAAGAAAGACCCTTTGGGTGAACTGATCCATATTGGCATAGTCGATGGAACAGGTTACAGTTTAGAGGACTGGGGAAGAGGCAGAGAAAAACAGTATACAATCCTGAATTTACCAGAGAATCCACTTAGTAGCAGCAGGGGTCATTTTGTAGAAAAAAAAGGTGCAGGAGCTCAGTAGCATATCTAATTTGTATATGCTCTGGGATCTGTGTGCATGCTGTCACAATATTCCTTTCCATGCCCTCTTGTAGCTTTTTAAGGAAATATACACAACATTTGAGATTTTTTTTCAAAATCAGTGCAAACATACAGTTTGCCTGTGTATTAAATAAAAATGTAATCAGGGAGGGGGAGAACTTATTTAAAGGCTCGTAAATCAATTGTTCCCTCAAGACAGTATCTCCTTTGCTAAGAAATATTTGCATCTTCTCTCTTAATGGTTGCATACAGAGGACCACATCTGTATCCTCTTTAAGTGGTTGTGACAGTGAAATTACATGATGCCATTTTCAGTCCTCATGGCTGTGTTGGTTCTGAGACTGGTTAAATGCACCATTCTCTGATATGTGACCATTATCTTTGACATGGAATCAGTTAGCACAGAATGTTAATACCTCTCATGTTCTGCTCATTATGCTCTCTCATTTTCATGACAAAGACAGTGAAGAGGACAGAAAATGGTTCAAAATTAACACTTTCTCATGACAATCTGGAGACATGACCCTGCACAGAAGACAGAGTTGGAAAACCCAGATGTCTGTTTTCAAAGTTTGGGGGATACTTTTGTTATTTCTCATGTGATGTAGAAAGGTATGTCTACCATATGGGGTCGTGTCAGTTCCACTCCTGTTACGAAAACACAAGAATAGATTATTATGCATCAACTCACATTAATGTGTATGATACTGGATCTCTCATCTTTTAATTACTTTATATTGAGCAACTACCAGACAATTCTGTGAACTGTGTCCATTGAACTGTGTCCATTGAATAATATTGTATTTGAACTAACATTGGGTGATGATGTGAAAGCTTTGTGTGGTGTGCCTAAACTGTTACACACACACACATTCACTTTGCATGATACAGTTATGTGTCATCTTATATTGTCATTCCTAGCAGAGATATATTGGCATTGATGTAATGTCTTGATCCAACAGAAAATGGCAGAATAATGCCATAGGTTATTTTTATTTATTTATATAAATTTATTTTTATATTAAGAATAGAAATCAAGTCAAGTTACACTCTTGGCCAAGCCTTTTTCACAGGGTTTTTGTTAGGTTAAAATGGAGAAGAATGGTATGAGCCACTTTGGGTCCCCACTGAAAAAAAAGGCAGAATAAATCAAGTAAAACAAATAAAATAAATTCACCAATTCGACCCAGTGTCATTCGAGTTCTTGATATCCACATTGATTGGAAAAGGGCAGATAATAAAAAGGACTTATGTTTATTTGAACCAGTGAGTTCTATACAGATTAGTCATATAACTAATGAAATAATGACTACATAGGTCAGATTAACTGAACAATGCTGTTGTATAGATTTTATTGGTGAGTATGGATAAATGTAATTGCTCTGATGTACTTCATTTTTTTTAATTAGTTCACTTCATTCTCAGTGTTGTGGAACTGGGGCTGGATTGAGCCCCAGTTTGAGGCTTGAGGCTGGATTGAGAGCCAGTTTGGTGTAGTGGTTAAGTGTGCAGACTCTTATCTGGGAGAACCGGGTTTGATTCCCCACTCCTCCACTTGCAACTGCTGGAATGGCCTTGGGTCAGCCACAGCTCTGGCAGAGGTTGTCCTTGAAAGGGCAGCTGCTGTGAGAGTCCTCTCAGCCCCACACACTTCACAGGGTATCTGTTGTGGAGGAGGAAGATAAAGGAGATTGTGAGCTGCTCTGAGTCTCTGAGATTCGGAGTGGAGGGTGGGATATAAATCCAATATCATCTTCTTCTTCTAAACTTTACTTTATATAGTGATTTACTTACTTTAATTTCTATAGTGATTTAGCCTCCATAAATCTTTTGAATCTTTGGTTCTCATTTGAATCTTTGGTTCTGATTCCCAGAAGGCTGCATAACTCGGTGGGTGTTATGACCTTTCTGACACAGATAACTCTGTTCATGATTTTTGCCTTAGAGGATGTTTATACTTTCTAGGAGTTAGTAATGTCACTCTCAGAGGCTAAATAGGGTAGAAGAACCTAGTTTCTTTGAGTTCCTGAGAGTTTCCTGCCCACCCACCCCCCAAAGACAGAAGAAAGGGAAGGGATTAGGATTAGTGCATCAGGTCAGTACTAGTCAGTTCTAGTTTGGCCTATGTTACCCCCATGGTAACCTACATGTTAAGAGGGTCAGTAGGTACCAATGAACCAATCTATGCAATAAATACATTTTCTGAACACTACTGTAAAAATACACAATTGACACATAGACACCACCTTATACTGGAAACCTGACAAACATATCTTCATGCCTCCTGTTACCATCCTAAACATACAACATAAACATACATTGTATACAGCCAGGCTCTGCGCTACAGCTTCATTTACTCCAATCCTACAGACATTCTTACCTAAGGGATCTACAACAAACCAAAACATCTACCTGATGAAGTCAGGAGACAGATAAACAAAGTCAGAATGGTACCCAGAGAAAATCTGTTACAAAGCAGACCCCAAAAACTCAATAACAGAACATCACTAGTGGTGACATACAATTCTCATCTCAAAACAGTTCAATGCATCATCAATGACTTGCAACCTCCATTGGACAATGGCAGCTATCTTTCACAAGTACTGGGGGGCCAACCTTTTCTTGTGCATAGACAGCCCCCCAATTTCAAACAATTCCTCACCCACAATAATGTAACATCTATTTTGAACACAAACATTGGGACCAGAGCTTCCAATAAAATCAAATGCCAACTATGCTGCCACATACGCCCAGACAACACAATCACTGAACCTAACAGCATCAACCACACCATCTCAGGCTCATTCACATGTTCATCTTTTAACACTATATGCCATTGGGTGCCAACAATGCCCTTCAGTTCTCTGCATCGGATAAACCCCACATCAAACCCCACATCAAAAGTATAAATGGACACAAATCTGACATCAGTAATCACAAAATTAAGAAATCTGTAGAACACTTCAACCTTCCAGAACATTCAATGATGTTAGCCAAATTGCCCTCAGATAAGGTATAGGAAAATTTTCTAGGTGGGCAAGATGGCAAATGTGCATGGTCAGTAATCTATTTATATAGGAGGCAGTCTACCCAGGAAAGCTTTTAAATAAGAGATTTGTGATAAACTAAAAGGATTTTTATTATAAAAATAGTTCGGGCACACAAGGGAATAAATCACACAAACAATCACAAAGTCCTAGGAAAATAGCAAGAAAACTGGATAGAGAAACATATATGGGCATAACACAGACAGGGAAATACTTTACCAGTCTCAAAGAATCCAGAAACACAAGCCGATAACGATGATAATAATGGAAGGGGGAGCAAGATACAACCAGCGTATCTCACAAATAATAGGCCCAATACTGAGCAGGTATTTGGGGGTGGCTCAAACAGCAAAGGTGGGGGTACTGTGAGAGACACATAGTTAGGGTTCCTCCCTTATGAAATATCAATTCTGGGCAGTGACTGGTAAGGTGCTGATGAAGTTGGAGTTAGGGGGTGTTAAATTCAGAACACATTCATTTCGAATTGGTGCCGCATCCACCGTGGCAGTTACGGGTTACACCCCTCCAGCCATACAGTGGATGGGACGTTGGCGGTCAGCTGCCTACAAGTCATATGTGTGCCCGTTGGCCTTTCTGTAGGGATGTGGGGGGCAGTTAGCAGTTATGTTGCCCATTGGCATGTATTTTCTCGATTGTGACCGTTTTCTGTTTTTCAGGTGCTGTGGCTCGTAGGGAGAGGCGTCGGATCCTCATCTGCGGGCACAGTATGGTGTTCTGGTCTGCCCACCAGGCCAGGAGATCACCAGTTGGCACCCAGCTGGGTCTCAGCGAGTCGGCGACAGTGGAGTGGCTGGGTCGCCGGAGCCTGCGTTGGCCAAGGATTATGCCACTGTTTTTCCATGGTAGGAGGGCGCCTCCTCCACACATTCTGGTTATCCACCTTGGTGATAATGACCTGGGATTTATGAAAGGGAAGGCCTTTTCGTTACAGGCGCAGGATGATCTGGCTGAATTCCAAAACTCTCAGTACTCAACTCTTCTCAGCTAGGGCTGAAACAAGACAGAATTTTCCTTAGCATCCAGTTCAGAAGTCTTTCTCTGCTTAGCTGATGCTAACCAATCAGATCTCTTAGAACAGCTTGTTGCTCAAGGCTGTTTTCACAGTCCTTTACCTGTATGTACAGCACTTCTGAGCTTTTAAAAAGTAAAGTCTGTCACACCCATCCTCAAGCCTGGGTTTCTGTCAGTAAAAGGCAGAAGAAAGGGAGCAGGCCCCTTTCAGGACTACTTTGGCCATTGAAAGAAAACTGATTAGGGTCACGCGCATCAATAACACCTGGAGACTTGATACCAACTGCTCATTACCATTGAACAGCAAGCACCACATGAAAGCTAATGTTGTGTAAAGGCACTAGAGTTTCAGACTAAGATCTGGGAGACTCATGTTTGAATCCCCACTCTGTCATGGAAATTTGTTGGGTGAGCTAAAGTGAGATCCCGCCATACCAAAGTTGTATAGCACCAAAAAATGTTTTAAATTGTATTTTATTGGTTTTAAATTGTATTATAGTATTGATCGTTAGCTGCCCTGAGTCCACTTGTAGAGAGGGTGGGATTGAAATTGAACATAATAAATAAATGAATAAATAAATAAATAAATAAATAAATAAATAACACACTGTCAGTGTAGCCTATTTCACAGGATTATTGTGAAGATAAGATGGAAGAGAATGATGTAGAATGTTTTCAGTTCAAATTGTGGATAAAGGCAGGGAAGAAATGTAATAAAATAATAAGATATAGAGGTAGCTGGGTGGATGTGTGGGAAGGAGAGAACAACACAGGGAAAGATGAAGATATAATAGCTACCAGGAGGAGGGCACGATAAAAATAGCATGGGGAAAGGAATACAGGGGAAACTGAGGTGACCCTCACAAGTCCTTGTGTGTTCCCCCTTATGCAACTGGTCCTGGCCTGGCAGGCAGCACTGTGTTTCTCAGACAGACTTTTCCTAGGGAAAGGCTGCCAGGTGGGGAGGAAGAGGGGAGAAAAACTAAAGATGGATAAACATTGGTGGCTGATGGCTAAGAAGGAGAAAAGGAGGATGGAAAGGTAAGAGGCTATGGAGGCTTTCAGGGAAAGGAAAGAATAGTGGGGGAGCGGGAAATTAGATATCCTCCACAAACACTTCTAGGTCCTCCACTTGTAATAACATAGTGAAAAAAAAATAATCAGTGCCATAGCTAATGAAACATAAGTGACCAAGGGCATTTTCCATAAGGGGGGAATTTTCAACAACTCCCCTTAAGAAATTCCTCACTCACTCTCCATGCTGTTCCTGTTTCTTCCATATGTTTTCCAGAAGCACCATTTTGGAGAGTTAATTCTCATATAACAAAGTATCTGGTTTGGGTCTGGAATACCCACCTGTGTCAAATGTGAGCTGCAGGTTCTTTCCCTGTGCTATTCCCCCCTTCTTGCAACAATCCCAAGGATGCATTATTCCACAAGGGGAACCCACAAGTGCATTTGTGGATTTCCTCAAGGCCAAATAGAGCCTCCCCAGACCACTGAAGGTCAGGAAAATGGTGGGAAAGCTGAAGCCACTTTTCCACACACACCACTTTTGTAATCCAAATTAGACCCCCTCACACACAGGAATTTAAAATATGCAATTCACAGAGTACATGCTCCACACCCAACCTGTGTGCTCCATGGTTGGTGACAGAAAGCAGATTTGTGGGAGTTTCTAATCCACATGATTAAATGATTGGGGAAAGAATAGTGACAGCGAGGTATGTCAGTATGAAAATGGAACCAATCATGTATGCAATGGAATAAAATGAGTATCGGATGGTATCCCTCTTTACTTACTTTAAGCACCTGAAGACTAGTGGTGGATTTTACAGCTGCCATCAAGATTGTATTTCTCTTCACAGCAGCTAAGCTTTATTTATTAGTGCATACATAAAATAAAAACAGTAAAAAAGAAAGTCACATAAATCTAGCCTATGCCTATTCTGGTTGAAAACAAAACAAACCTTCCTGTAGTTCACATGCTCCAAGAATATCACACAAGCTGTGGGAATTTGTTACAACAGAAATGCAATGTACGTGTTCCATGTGGTTTTATACATTATGAGTGTGGGTTATGGTTGTTTCTGGATTTTCCATGATTACTAAGTGGGGAAGTTGGGTAAATTCCTGGCAGCACAGCAGTTTATCCATTACATTAAAGTACAGCTCATATTTCAATGGGTTTTTTTCCCTTCTGCGGTCATTGCAAAAATAAAAATCAAATGGCATAACTATCAGCTCTCATTACCAATTGCCCAGCAAATGTAAAAACACTAAAAATAGCCACAGGAAGCAATGATTTCTATGACAAATTACAGGGTTGTTTATTTAGTGTGCTAAGTAATAGATTTTTGATCAAAGATAAACATTTTTTAAAGTTACATTTATTTTGTTGTGCAGGGAAACGGAAATTACTATTCCCTGCAGGCTGTTGTACCTTGTAAAGCAATCTGTCTTCAAACCCCAAATGAAACAGAGCCAAAAGCTGAATTAGGTGACAAGGCCCTTGAGATAGTGCTAGCTACTATGTTTGGTTGAGAAGCACAGATGTCTAAGATCATGTATACAAGCACCCCCAAAGCTGCATGATTTTATAGGTGGGCTGTGATCCAGAAAGCTCAGGGGCTTCTCGTCTTCATTCTTTTGTGAGAAAGGAAATTGTGATTTTGCTAGAAAGTTTCCCTTCAAAGGACTGATTTTGATTTTACTTTTTTCTCATAACACAGTAAATGTTGATACTAAATTTATAGCCTGCTCGTCAGCCTAAAAAAGTAATGATCCTAACATGAACTTGTACAACATCTCCTCATATTAATAATATAATAATCCAGTATCTGCTCAATAAGAATAGCACTGATACAAGGGTGAGAAGAGGTTAACCACTGCCAATAGCATGTGTGAACCAAAATATTCACATCTGAAACTTCTTAGGTGGAATGCCGGGTTAGGTGCAGGTACAGCATTCTACTTATGATGTGCCACTACTGAAAAAGCTCAGTTTCTCATGGCCACCTACTTTAATTCAGAAGATGGACATACACACAACAGGTCCTCAGATGAACTGACTTAAAAGTCGCCAAGCAAGTTCAAATGGAATCCAGCATTCTTATAAGTACTTTTGTCTCAGATGATTCAGGGTTTCAAAAGCAATAACAAGTATTTTGAATTACATTTGACTTACACTGAATTGCCAGCAGGGTTTTGTTTTTTCTTTAAGACTGCAGTTAGGTGTTCCTACAATTAGTGTCCATCAGAAATTTGCTATAGTATCTTGCACTAAGCAAAGCTTTCAAAGCTGGCCTGCACTCAGCACATTACCATATGTTATGTATATGGGTTTAGTATGTGATTCCTGCCTGGCTCATTGGAGCCATGAGAGCAGAGCTTGAGGACTTGGGAACAATGAACAGTAGGATCCAAATACCCGCTGCCCTACACCAATCATAGGCCCCCTGCCTGTTTGAATGAACCAATGATGGACATTCAGGGAATTGTGCCCGAAGAGGGAATTCCAGCTACTTCCATCCCCGTTCATAGTTCGTGACTTCCAAAAGAGGGAGGTTGCTGTCCTGGGGGTGGGAAAGGTCCACGTAAAATACAGGCAGTTTTCGGGCAGACTTCCCCTAATAGTAGTGGAGGGGGACCTGTGCAGTTTACTGGGGCAGTCCTGGTTCGAGGCCCTGGGGATCCAGATAATGGGTATCCACCACGCCCCTTCCCCAAAAGATTTTCAGAGGGTGTGTGAAGAATTCCCTGCTCTTTTTGATGGCACCTTGGGAACGTACACTGGAAAACCCATGACACTACAACTGGATGTCAGTGTGCAGCACATTAGGCTGAAGGCCTGATGCATGCCCCTGGAGCTAAAACCAAAGATTGAAGAGGAGTTAGAGCTCCTTGTGGCCCAACGGGTACTGGAGCCAGTGGAAAATGTCAAATGGGAAACCCCAATAGTCACCCCAGTTAAGCCCAACGGAAGTGTGCGCATTTGTGCTGATTACAAATGCACAATTAACAAGTCACTGCAAGGTCACACTTATCCGGTGCCTGTGGTCACTCACATGCTTGCCTTTCTAGCGGGGGCCAAGATTTTTGGGAAGCTGGATTTGGCTCAGCATCTTCTGGTGCATGCCGCCACAACAGAGGCCCAAACCATCATCATGCACAGGTGGGCTTTTCAGGTCAAATGGCTGCAGTTTGGACTCGCTCCTTAAAGGGATTCCCAGGGTCCAGCCATTCTTCGACAATGTGCTGATTGCCACAGCCACAGAGGAGGAATTCACATCCCACCTCCGGGCCATATTGCAGCATTTTGATGGGGCGGGGTTGAAAGTTAAAAGGGAGAAGTGTGAGTTGGGGGTTTCCACCATTGATTTCCCTGGGTACACGGTGGATGTCTCTTAGAACAGAGAAACCTGGCTTTGTAAGGTAACAAAGGTCTCTCTCCCCTTAACTGAATAAGGAAACAGAAAAGTAATGATTTGGACTAACATTAAACAAGGCCAGTTCTCCAGCGGAGGGATGGAGATCTCCTGGAATCACAGTACAAGTTCCAGGCTGCAGACTCAGTTTTTATGCAGAGTAATGGAAGTGTGGTGTGATATCTTTATTTTAACCCTTTAAAATGCCAGAATCAAGTACCTCTGAGAAAGAGAGATTACACTAATTTTATTAATCAAAGCAGTCAGAGCAAAATGTAAGAAACTGACCATTTTTCATTTTTAATTGGCTGTATGAAAATCTGTGAAACTCCCAAGTCCATCTTTCTCTCACACTTAGAAAATATTTATTGCCTCAGCTCCATGAATTTTAATTGGTATAGCCTTTGAGCTTGTGCAGAGTGCCTGAGACTAGCCTAAATAGAGCACGCTAAAGTATTGCAAATGTGCAGTTCTTATGCTCTCCTCCATCAGGAAGAAATGCTAATTATCCTCCCTCTTGCTCAATGGAAATCTGTAGCATTAAAGATTTGATAAATAACTAAGGCAAAGGAATAGAGTTTTAAATGCATTGCCCTGAGAAATTAAATTTTTGTTTACCTCAAGTCTCTCCTTAAAGTACAAGCAACTCAGTGTCTTTTAGAGAGAACCCCATTTTCTTATATAAAAATAGATCTATAAGTTTAGCCAGAGGTAAGAAGAGATTTGGCCATTTGAAAAACTTAACTATGTGACCAAGAGATGGGAACTTGTCTCTGATACAAGGTTAATCCAGTCTCCTTAAGTAATAATAAATTTTTGTTTGCCAACATCTTTGCAAAGAACTTTTGTCTTAATATCGTCCACTGGATTTGCTAGCTAGAAAAACTTTTTGCAGAGCCTCAGAAGTGATCAAATTAAATGTTTGTAACATGAGAGGGGTTGCCTCTCTTTTTCAAAGGTCGCAGTAACACAAGACAGCTAACCATAAATGGGCAAGTCTGTAGTTTAAATCTTAAAGTGCAAAAAGTAGAACCTCCAGCCACAGGATCAGCAACAACCAATATAGTATTGATTGGCAAATCTCAAGCAGACTCTCAAGCCATCGATATATATATTTAAGGAAAGAAACTCAGCTAAATTCAGTTTAAGTTAAAGAAACTGGAAAGAGTTGCAACTGAGCCCCACACAGGTAGAAAGCTCATTATTTTCCCCTTCTCCACCTTCTTTTGTACCAATCCTGCTTAAAAATTTATCAAGATCAGATAAGAGTACTGAGAGTCAACTGTCCAGTCAAATCTATTGTTTAAGCTAAGTCTTCTCCTCCACCCAAGAGGGAAGGAATTTTCTTTTCTTTTCTTTCTTTAAAAAAAAAACCTTCCCCACTTTTAATATTTAGGGGGGGGGAGATATTTGAGATATTTTGCGCTATTTTTGAATCTTCATCTCCTGATTTTGGGTCTAAAAGACATAAAGTCAAAACCTTTTTTTTTTGTATTGCCAAACCTTTTTCTTTAAATACTGCTGTCCCCCACAGAGACAGCCACTCCCAGCCAGTAAGATACCTGGAGGGAAGATGTGCATATGTTGAAAGAAGCAAGCCAGTTTGCTCCTCAAACACTGCTTTGTGTTTGTAAAGGTTACCAGCCTCCAGTTGGAACCTAGAGATCACTCCCAAAAGTATAATGCAATGCCCATTAAGGCTAGTGCCCCTGGGAGAGAAAGTGTCCAAGGAAATGGACTGCATATCTTGTAATTTTCAAATTTAATCCAAATTTCCAGAAATCTCCAGCCAGGAGCTGGCATCCCAAAGTTCTACTTACCACCAATCCTTCTCTGTTAGAGAAAATGCTCTGGCTGTAAACTGCCCTAACACTAAGAGTTCTCCTAGATTAGAAGTCTTCTACTGAGAGTTTATTTTTGCTTTACCTTTTGAGTCTTAAAATATTTTTCTAGTGGCTGGTACCACTTTTCCCTGTACTTAGATTTTGTAGCTTTAATTTTAAGGGGAACACTTTTTAGATATTCTGTCTGTGATTTCCTCTGTTTTAAGGAAATGGCGCACCTAGCAGAGAATCTTTTTGTTATTTCTAGTAGGTTTTTTTAAAATATAGGACAATGTTTTAAACTTTAAATTGCTTCTCCTAAAAGTCTTTGTAGTGAAAGGAAAATGCTTTGCAATCTGCAGGCTCTGTGCTAAACATTACAGTTAAGAAAATTTTATCTCACAAATTTTGGTTTCTACAAGACCTCTTTCATTGCATGTACTATATTTAAGCAAATTCATTTCTATGCTGCTTCTAAGTAAAGGAGGACATTACCCTCTCTCTGTGCAACTTCTCTCTTAAGCCTCAGGAAACTAATACTCTTGTTTTGGGCAGAATTCCTGAAAGTTCTTGGTCTCCATTAAAAATCTGGATTCCTCAAATGTACTTCAACTGTGGATACCTTCATTTGCCCTCTTAATGTCATTTATAGTTATGTTCCATCTATGAACTGTGCATTATCAATCTTCCCATTTAGCCATTTGGTGAACCTCTAGTCTTGGTTTTAATTTAGTCAAGTCTGCCAATGGAAAGAGTCATCCACATGCTTATCTACCTTGTTTTACAATTAGATCTTTTAAGAAAAGCCCCACCCTCTGGGCTTAGTATCCCTTTGTTGGTCTTAAGCAATATAGTGACTATTGAATGGTTCTGCCTCCATCTATAGTATCTTGTTAAGAGCTTGACTTTTTCTGAGTGTTCTATTAAGAAAACCCTTTTCTATTTTCCATGTTCTTAAGGAAGTAAGCAATAACCTGTTAGATTTTTAACATATGTTCTTGGTTCAGTTCTGATCATGATTTTCTTCTTGCTACTAAATGTTCTGTTGTGTTACAATTGCATCTATAACCAGCTGGCTGAGCCTATCAGGGCTTCCCAAATTAAGTCTTGTTGTGTTATGTTCTAAATTTGGTCTACAAACAAGACCTGACTTGCTACTTGGTATTTCTGACTGTTATATTCAATATAGAATTAATCATCTGCCTTGACCATTCTCTCTCAACATGATTACAGCATGTTGGCTTCTAGCAACATGATCTTTGCACTCTGCACATGCACAGAGGAAAATTGTTCTCTGGCACAAGCCTTAAGTCTGGAGCATTGTGCCAACATACAGTTCTGCCTTTTACTCCATAAAAGATTTCTTCTTCAAGGGGTATGTCCAGCACCCTGCTTTCATGCCTTAGTCTTTCTGTTGACTTGTTTTTACAACTCATCCGTTTCTAGCAGCCAGCAGCAATGCTGCTAGGCTGCAGGAGCGTATTTACCTCTCTGGAAGGGAAGGGAGGACTGCTGCAGCCTGTTTGGGCATGCTTAGGAGGGGGCTTTGCCATTGTATCACAGGACCATCCGACCCCCTTCTCAGTCCCCAGCAGAAGATCGGCAGAGCAGGAGCACTGTGTGCTGGCTCCTGTTTTTTGCTGCGTCAATTTCAATGCCGGGGACTGAAGAGAGCAGCAGGAGCGTTATTTTATCGCTCCATGCTTTTCTTGTGGGTTTGAGTGATCGGAGGGCCGGGGAGAGCGTTTTCGTTCGCTCCTCCTTGGACCTGGTCAGTTTCCCTCAGCGAGAAGGCGCGGTTCTGTTGAAGCAGTGGTGGCGTTGGCCTGGAGACCGGGGCCGGTTTATTGCTTCCAGCGTGTTCGGTGTGCTTTGGCAGGAGGGAGAGGAGCTTCATTTAACGGCTTGTGTTACCCCCCCCCTTTTTTTATCCAGCGAAGTTGTAATCATCCCCCCACCCCCCACAAGGGGGTGGATTGTCGATCCCACCCCATTTAGGATTAGAGTTCACAGGTGGTGAGGGGAAGTGTGGTCATGCACATGCCCAATTTTTCCTTCTGGTAATCCCCCCATCCCACTTAGGATCAGATTTCAAGGGTGTTAAGGGGGTATTTGGTCCCACACATACCCAATTTTTTACTTCTGGTAACGCCTTTCTTGTTATTAGATGGAGCGGGCTGGATTTTCAATTACCTGGGTTCTGCTGGGTGGGCCTGTTCGGGGCAGAGGCAGCCATATTTTTTTCTCCTTCTTCTGTGGGACAGTGGCCATTTTTGCTTCCCTTTCTTCTTCTGAGGGATGGTGGCCATTTTAGGGGTGTGTGGAAGCCATTTTGTGGTCGGATTCAGTATAAGGCAGCTTCACAGGGTCAGGCAATAGCAGCTTCCCTGGGCTGTTTGTCAGTAGTGAGCGGCCATCTTAGGTGCTGTTTAACAAAGGGCCATTTTGGTTTAATTTGGTGTAGTTTTTATTCACCCTTGGCATTGCAAAAATGTCTGGTAGGAAAGAGACGGTAAGGTCAAGGGTAAGCATCCTGTGCCAAAGGCCCCTAAGGCCCTGCTAAAAAGGCCTCCACCGCTGTTATCTTCTTCAGATGATGAGGGTGAGGATGAAGTTAATGCAGCTATTATGCAATGGCTGTTGGCGCTAGAGCAAGCATCTGGTATTCCTCCCTCACAAGGTATAGGATCAGGAAAAGTTTCTAAAATGGCTCTTCAGGCAGATATGTTAACTCAGTTGTCTAGTCTTGAGGGCAGGTCTGCTGGAAACATCACAGGAGGTGCCATGGGCCTTGGCGGTTCAGTCAGGGGATCAGTTCCATCTATGGGGGCTGCTGGATCAGGGTCGGCGCTGGTACCTATTGGAATCATGGGTAAGGCTGGTGACACTCCACAGTCATATACTGGGCTGGTTTGGCCTTGGGGTCTATGGGGTCCTGCCACATCTGCGGCACCTGGCATTGCCACTGGGAGTTCTGGCATAACTCCCTCCCCAGGTTTGGGTTCTCAGCCAAATTGGTCTTGGCCATCTGGACAAGTTGGCCCTTATGGAAACTGGCTAGCTGTTGGGCAACAGGGTTTTGCAGGTTCTTTCTTGGGGGGGGGGGGTTGGGGGCTTTCCTTCTCCCTATGGGGCAGTCCCCTTTACGGCCTTACCTTTCGGGGACATAGCATTACCTTTGGGTGATCATTTGTTGCCTGCAACAAAAGATAAGATCCTAAAGGGGGAGTATGTGGATATCTTCTCCCTCCTGTTTCGGGAGTTGGAGAAGAAAGATCAGGAGGATTTGGACGACAAAGAAAAAGAGAAATTGAAAAAGCGCAAAGTGAACCGGACTTGGGCCAATTGGCTGCCTGCATTTTTTATATATGCTGGTGTGATTGCACGCGCCCAACCTTGGTGGGCGGCTGCTCTTATCCAGTATATGGATATCATTTATAAGGGGTACACGATGTTTAGTGGGCCTGCTTGGATTCAATATGATGAAGAATTCTGGATGAGGGCTGATTTGTACCCTTCCCTTCAGTGGGATCGCATTCACCAGCAGCTGTGGCTCCAAGTCATGTCTCCTGCGCAGTCATTTGGTGGCCAGGTGAGCGGCGACTTCTTCAGCTTCGTCATCCTCTTCCTGCAGTTCTGCGGGGCAGGCAGTTCAACGCTGCCTGCTTTGCTAGGAGTTCAGCTCCCAAGCAGGAGAAAAGCTTGTCAGTTCAAGCATGAATGCCCCATGTGTGGCAGCTCTCACTCCTTCAGTAACTGCCCCAAAGCATGGCCATGTAGGAACCAAAAGAAACAAGGTGGGGGTGGAAGTAATTACCAGGCTGGAAAAGGGGCCCAGTTTGATAAAGGTGGGACCTCTTAAGCACTGGCTGTCCAGGTATCTACGTAGGGTTGATAGCATTTACTTGTTAAAAGGTTTCAAGTTCGGTTTTAGGATTCCTTTTCAAGGTCCACGAGTTGCATATCGGGCCGGGAATCTTGGTTCTGTTAAGGGTTTAGAGCATGTAGTTAAGGATAAGATTGCCAAGGAGTTGGCAGAAGGCAGAATTTTGGGCCCGTTTTCTAATCCCTCGGTACCTAACCTTAGGGTTTCACCCTTGGGTGTGGTGCCAAAAAAGGCACCTGGTGAATTTTGTTTGATTCACCATCTCTCCTTTCCCAAAGGGAAGTCAGTTAACAATGGGATTGCCAAGCACTTATGCTCAGTTAGATATACCAGCTTTGATCAGGCTGTGGGTGTGGTACGGGGGGCAGAATTGGCTAAATGCAATATTAAATCTGCATTTCGCCTTCTACTTGTCCATCCAGCTGATTTTGAGCTTTTAGGATTTTCCTTCGAAGGGCAATTTTACATGGACAGAGCTTTGCCAATGGGCTGCTCTGTCTCATGTGCGGCTTTTGAGTGTTTCAGCAAGTTCTTGGAATGGACTGTTCGCGAAAAAGTTGGATGTTGTTCATTATTTGAATTACTACCTTTTTGTGGGTCCTGCAGGGACTGGGCATTGCGCACAGCTGTTGTCTGGCTTCATTGAGCTGGCTGCAGAACTGGGGGTTCCTGTGGCACAGGAAAAAATGGCCCAAAAACTTATCTTTTTAGGGATTGGATACCATGGCGCAATTGTCCAGAATACCTATTCAAAAAGTGTTAAATTTGAGGAGTAGGATTAATTCCTTCCTTCTTAAGCAAAAGGTCACATTGCTTATGTTCCAGCAGCTGGTTGGGCATCTTAACTTTGCTTGCAAAGTGGTTGCTCCTGGTCGAGCTTTTCTTCATAGGCTATTTGAGGCTATGGCAGGCCTCCGCCTGCCCCAACATAGAACACGGGTTACTAGCAGCATGAGGGATGATTTAAGGGTATGGCAAGAATTTTTGGAGTTCTTTAATGGGATTTCTTTTTGGAGAGACGACATGAGGCTTGAGGCAGAGCTTCAGCTCATGTCTGATGCTGCTGGGTCTTTAGGTTTTGGGGTTTATTTCCGTGGACATTGGTGCATGGATGCATGGTCAGATTCATGGGTTCAGGCAGGTGTGAACCGAGATCTTACGTCTCTCGAGTTCTTTCCCATTTTTGTTGCAGTTTGGCTGTGGGGGAATTTTATGACCAATCACACAATTCATTTTTGGTGCGATAACATGGCTGTGGTCCATGTCATTAATTCCCTTTCATCCAAATCTCAATGGATTATGAGATTGGTGAGGGCCTTCACTCCGTGTTGTCTGAGCTGAACATACTCTTTCTAGCCAAGCATGTTTCTAGGGTAAACAATGGGGTGGCTGATGCTCCCTCTCATAAACAGATGGAGAGGTTTTGTCAGTTGGCCCCAGATGCTGATCGCGAGTCGGCGCCAATGCCCCAGGAGCTTTGACTGATTGGAGAAAGGAGGCCTGCAGATTGGAGAAAGGAGCGATAGGCCTTACCATTGCTAGCACCAGGAAATCTTACGAACGTGCTGTGTGGCAGTTTAAGGACTTTAGGGCAGAGGTAGGGTATCGCAGTGGAGCAGTTGTAACCCAGTGGGTATCCCAGTGGAGCAGTTGTTCCACTATTGTGTTTCTCTAAAGGTAAGGGATTGGCTGCGCGATCCATTAGGGGATGCCTGTCTGCGCTGGCTTTTTCTAGCAAGGCATTGAGATACAAGGAGGAAACAGCAGACTTTTGGCTTCGAAAGATGCTAGAGGGATGGGCCAGAGAGGCTGGAACTAATCTCGATACTAGGAAGCCTATTTCCCC
Source organism: Heteronotia binoei (assembly GCF_032191835.1). Lineage (NCBI taxonomy): Eukaryota > Metazoa > Chordata > Lepidosauria > Squamata > Gekkonidae > Heteronotia > Heteronotia binoei. Next base: position 121,606,862 of record NC_083226.1, on the reverse strand, counting down.
TCTGATTCTTACGGGCTTGAAGAGGGTTTGGGGCACAGTGTGTGCATCTTATTTTGGGTCCACAATGTTCCATGCTGCTTACTTGGTTGCCTTTTGGGGGGCCCTTAGTGAGTTAGTGGCAGGCTCCAGAAATGACGTTTCTGGTAATGCTTTGTTGCTTCGGGACCTGAGGTTAGTTGAGGTTAAGGCGGTCATTACTGTTCAGTGCTCTAAGACCAACTAGCATTGCAAAGGGACCGTGTTGGAGCTAGGCATGTGCTCTGAGCTTGAGTTGTGTCCAGTTTCCACTTTGGCTGCTTATTTGGCAGTTCGGGGGCCCAATAATGTTTTTTTCCCCACCTTAACGGCAGCCCACTGACAAAGCATCAGTTTTGGGCCATGACTTCCCAGGCTTTAGCCAAGCTGGGGTTATCCGAAGTGGGGTTTGGTACCTACTCCTTTAGAATTGGGGTGGCCTCTACGGCTGCTGCCCTGGGTTATCCTTCTTCCTCCATTCAACGCCTGGGCCGTTGGCACTCATCAGCCTATAAATCCTATGCTCGCCCTCTGCTTAGTCCCTAGCTTTGAGTGTGTGTAGTTTAAATGTTATGGTTCTTGTTCTAGTATGACTGTTTTTTCTTTTTAGATGCTATTGTTCCTGGCCAGAGGAGCCGAGTTCTCATCTGTGGGCACAGCTATGTGTTTTGGGCCATGCATCAGGCTTGGAGAATTTTGGTCGGCTCTCAGCGGGGACTCAGTGGCCTGGCCTCCTGCCATGATTATTCCATGGGAATGCTGGCCCTCTTCCTCAGGTTTTAATTATTCACCTAGGAGGGAATGATCTCGGGCTAGTAAAAGGCAAGGCTTTAGTCTTGCAGGCCCGAGAGAATTTTTGGTGCATTAGGGAAAGATGGCCCGGGAGCACTACAATTTGGACAGCCATGATTCTCCGCCTTGTTTGGCATAGTGCTTGGGATCCAGCAAGTATAGAGAGGGCCCACTATAAAGCTAACAAAGAAATTAGGAAGGGGGGTTGGGCCACTATCTGCCCCACCTGGATATTTCTATGAAATTTTCTGACCTCTACAGAGGGGATGGGGTGCATCTCTCTGAAAAAGGCAACATGCTTTTCTTGAGAGATCTCCAGCAAGGGCTGCGGGTGGCCTTGTGCCTCCCGGTGGATGCTAAGGCCTAAGTAGAGACTTGGCCTTAGTAGTGGCAGGTTTTTACGGGGTTTCTGGTATTATGCAGCTAGGGGAGGACCAGAAAGCATACCCTTTGGGGGGAATTAGGGGTCTGGCAGGATCAACCTTTGGGTGTGAGGACCCAGGATGGGAGAATGCAGACCATCCTTGAGGCTCGACTAGAGGGTGCTTTCCATTGAGAAGTGTGCCTGGTGGTTGGGCCCTCTGGGGCTTGCCTCCTTGCTGGGCCAGCCTGGCGGGAGCTGTGCCACACAGCTTTAGCTGGGGGCTGGGTCTCTTGCCCACTAATGGCAGGGGAGTGGTCTGTTGAGACCCCTGGCCCTGCCAAGGCTGCAGTTCTGTTTGCTCTTGCCGTTTGTTATTATACTTAATAAAGTGGCCCTTAGTTATACCAATACCTTGTGTCCGACTCTTCATTCTGACTTGGGGGGCAAAGGTTTTCTCTTGGCAATACAGATGCCCTGTCACATCTTTTATTCTTAAGTTCATATATTGCATGCTTATTATAAGTAGATTTAAGAATTCTTTTTTGTGTTTGTCAAGGTGTATTAATCAAAATTTGTTTTCTAGGGCTTTGTTATTGTTTTGTTATGTTTTGCTCATCTTTTCTTTCAATATATATACAGGAAATTTGAACCTGCAAGTTAAGTTTAATGCATGTTCAATAGTTTTAAGAATTATTGGTAGGCCTATTAAGAATTGTTTTATGTATGTGGTAACTATTATGTTGCTTTTCAGAATTCTTGTTTTGTTAAGTTTTGTTGTAATCTATGTTCACATGTGAGACCCCTATACCAAAAAGTTTTAGCTGAACTAGCATAGAGAAAAACTGAATTAAGTGGGACTTGATCACCTCACTTATGTCCAGGGTTTTAATTTCTCTGATCTAGCTCACTTATCATTTTGGGTCTGATCCCTCTCATATAAAGCTAGCTAGCATTGTTCTATGGAGGCCTCAGTTGTGTTTTTGAAGTTTTTCTATTGTTTTGACAATCTATTATACTCCAAAGCTATAGCAAAGGTTTTTCTTCCCTCCCTTGTGGGACTATTTTCATTATATGGGGACACCCCAACTCTGGTCATTTCCCTGGAGCTCCAACTTTGTGCACAATGTTTTAGGTTAAGGTTTTTTTTTTTATGTTGCAACAAAGTATATTTGGGGTTATGTTTTCTGAATTGTGTATATTTTGACATTCTGTTCCTTCCTTGAAAAGGAAAGAGCCTCCTGCAAATCTGTTCAATGCAGACTTCTATTGTGACATGTACAACCTCAGGATAGGGTACTCCAGTGACATAAAAGCTCACTGGGTTGCCATCTCCTGGACAGGAGAACACTTTACTAATAGTTTTTTAAGACTCCTTTCTTCTTGGTTGAATGTATAGTTGAATGTATGCATTTTTGTTCTACTTTCACTGCTCCCTGCAATGGTACAAAATCATTTTCCATGTTGTCCTATGTGAATGTTTTGTTCCTTTCTGTTTCTTTTTCCCAATTCCACACGGTTGCTCAATGCTGAAAGGTGATAAAGGCTGGAAAGCACCGTTGCCATTTCCAAACTGCATTTACAGGAAGAATTCCTGCTGACCGCATAAAGCCAGGTTTCCCTGCAAAATAAAGGCTGTCACATACATCCCCATGGACTTCTGGTTAGGATTAGCCCTGAAGAGAAAATGTTATGGTTAGCAAGGGGGAGAGATGAATAAAGAAATATGTTAGGTAATGTCTGTAGCCAGTATGGACTGCTCATCTCTGGCAATGCTCTCAAGTATGTTTGAATGTTCTGTCTTAATTACTAGTGCTGCAATAAGCTGCTTGCCATGAAGGCACAAAAGTTAATTCATCTAATAGTCTAACTTGCTTACTTATGTCTCATATTGCACGTGCTCTGTATTATTGTCTGTAATTGTCACTGCATATTTTCCTTAGTATTGTATGTCTTAGGAATCCTGATAAGTTTTGTTTTATTGCATCTTAGGAAGTAGTGTCATATTGATAGTTCAATAAGTTCCATTGAATCATTTTAAGATTTATGTTTACATTTTAAACTAAATATGTGTATTGTAAACTTCTACCTTTCCAGATGTGCAGAGACACCCTCACTCATACTCATGAGATGTGCAGAGACACCCACACTCATACTCACCTACACTCATACTCTGTCTATGTTTTTACCCTTGTGTTACTCCTCTATCAATTTCATATCTGTTTTCTTAGGCCTGTATGTATGTTGTTTGCTGATGATGCTGCACTCGTCTCCCACTCGGTATCAGCTCTGCAGCATATGACGTCCTGCTTTGCAGAGGCTGCCAAGCTATTCGGCCTAGAAGTTAGTCTGAAGAAGACAGAAGTTCTCCACCAGCCTGCACCCCAGGAAGATTATCACCCTCCCTGCATCACTGTGGGTGAATCAGTTCTGAAGACAGTCCAGCAGTTCAGCTACTGGGGTGCATCATCTCCTCAGATGCCAAGATCGACAAGGAGATTGACAACAGGCTGGCAAAGGCAAACCGTGCCTTTGGCCGACTGCACAAAAGAGTGTGGAGCAACAAGCATCTGAAAAAAGGCACAAAGATCAATGTTTACAAAGCGGTTGTGATGACAACCCTCATCTACGGCTCCGAATCGTGGGTTTTATACCGTCATCACCTGCGACTCCTCGAGCGCTTTCATCAGCGCTGCCTTCGCACCATCCTCAACATCCACTGGAGTGACTTTGTGACCAACACTGAAGTCCTCAAGAGGGCGGAGGTTACCAGCATCGAGGCACTGCTGTTGAAGACGCAGCTGCGCTGGGCAGGGCATATTTCTAGGATGGAAAACCACCGCCTTCCCAAGATTGCCCTGTATGGCGAACTCTCCACCGGCCATCGAAATAGAGGGGCACCAAAGAAGAGGTACAAGGACTCCTTGAAGAAATCCCTTAGCACCTGTCACATCAACCATCACCAGTGGTCTGACCTAGCCTCAGATCGCAAAGCATGGAGGCACACCATCCACCAGGCTGTCTCTTCCTTTGAGAACGCACGCATAGCTGGTCTTGAGGACAAAAGGAGATTGAGGAAGAATCGCACTGCTACAGCACCAACCCCAAATCAGACTTTTCCCTGCAGCCACTGTGGCCGGACCTGCCTGTCCCGCATTGGTCTTGTCAGCCACCAGCGAGCCTGCAGCAAACGTGGACTATTGCACCCTTCTTAAATCTTCGTTCGCGAAGCCAAGCCGAGAGAGAGAGAGATGTATGTTGTATGATTTTATATCCTTGTATGTTTGCCCTTATTCCTTAAATAAAACACCCCATTGATTATTAGACCATCTTGCCCCCCCCACACACACACACACCACTGAACCTTGGAGCCTGGTGGCAGTAGTGTATTAAAGTTGCTCAAAGTATGAAATGATTCCCAGTTCCTGCCACTGCTGAATCCAGAGCAGCTCACAGCATCTGCTGCCACAGCAGGGTCCTGAATGGCCATTGGCATCTGCCACCACTGCAGCAGGGTCTGAAGAAGATCCCAGTGTACACTGCCACTGCAGCATGGCTTTGAAGGGCTCCTAGCATCTGCCACCGCTGTGGTGGGGTCCAGAGCAGCTCCCTGTATCCATCACCATTGCTGCAGGGCCTGGAGTAGCTTCCAGCATTCATTGCCTCCGTGGCAGGGCCTGGAGCAGCTCCTGGTGTCCACTGCCTGCAGCAGGAGCCTGAACAGCTCCTAGTGTGCTAGTGCTGCTTCTTGAAATTGGATCTGATGCTTCTCATGTGTTCCATACTTCCTTTGAAAAGGAGTTGTGCATCCATGTCAACATGTACTTTGCCAGCAAGGAAACCTCCCTTTTTTTTGTACATGTGCAGTAACATTATAACATGGTAAAAAAAAAATGTTTTGTGGGAACTGGCATAGTTGCTGCCATTTCAAAGGTCCCACACTCTTCCTTAGTCACCAACTAAGAAAATGGCTGGCAATTGTTGAACTGGACACACAAATTCATAACACTATTATTCAGTAATTATGAAGTGCACTATATGTGTCCTCATATACTTCATCAGCAATGGAACCTTCTTTTCATGCACATATAGTAATGTTATAACATCATAACATTGTGAAGGGGAAATACACCAGAAACTATAGGGAAAGAGAAAGGGGGATGGAGAATGAAAAAACAACACAAGCACATTCAGTTCAGAAGTCTTTCTCTGCTCAGCTGATGTCAACCAACTAGATTGTTCAGAACAGCCTGTCATTCAAAGCTCCCTGCTTCCATGAAGAATTAACCCTTCACATTCCTTCAGCTCTTTGTACAGCACTCCTAAGCTTTTAAAAATGCAGTCCCATCACACATATATAGTAATGTTATAACATCATAACACTTTAAAAGGTTGGATGCATCATGGGGAATAGTATGGTTGCTGCCATTTCAAAGGTCCCCTGCCCCACCTTAGTCACCATCTAAGGAAACGGCCAATGAAGATTCCCACAAAATCCTAATGGAACTAATATTCCAGTCACAATTGCCAAACTGGAGACACCAGTTTATAAAAAGTGCTATTCAATAATTATGAAACACACTAAATGTCTTGTCATGTACTTTCTCAGTGATGGAACCTCCCCTTTTTTGCATATGCAGGAGTATTACGACATCATAATATTGTAATAAAGGCTGAAGGTATCATGGGGAATGGCATGGTTGCCACCATTTCAAAGGTCTCCTTCTCCTCCTTAGTCGCCAACTAAGAAAATGCCTGGTAATAGTTGAACTGGATGCACTGATCCATAAAAACAGTTATTCAATAATTAAGAAGTATGCTAATGTTTCCTAGTTTGGTGTAACTGTTAAAAGCAGTGGACTCTAATTTGGAGAACTGAGTTTGATTCCTTACTCCTCCACATGCAGTGGCTGGATGACCTTGGGTCAGTCACAAGTTCTCTCACAGCTGTTCTCTCAAGAACAGTTCTTGAAAGAGCTCTCTCAGTGCCACCTACCTCACAGTGTCTATTGTAGGGAGAGGAAGGAAAGAAGATTGTAAGCCACTCTGAGTAAAGGGTGGGGTATAAAGCTAATCTCTTCTTTCTCCACATGTACCTTGTCAGCAACAGAACATTCCTTCCCTGCATATGCAGTAATGTTTTAGCATTGAAAAAGAATGGAATACACCAGGAACTATAGGAGAAGAGGAGGGAGGGAGGGAGAATGCAGAAATAACACAACATGTGGCTTCAAAACCTACCCCCCACCCCAAAAAGAGTAAGGAACTTCATGGACAGGTAATTGCACAAAGAAGGTTACAATGAAACCTTGCTGCTTATTTTGTCCCAGTGTTATAACATTGTTATATTCTAATTTTAAAATTCACATCGTAAGTAATATTATGCTAAAAAAATAGTGGATTGCTCAGGGAACAATGTGAGGGGGGGGGTGAACATACAACACTGATGACATAAAATGGCGGCAGAAAACAATATTTGAAATCAGGAATTATTCACTGGAAAAATTCAGATCTAAAGGGGAAGGATTTGGAAAATGCAGGATAATGGGGCATTATATTCAGATCTACTCCTGGGGAGGCAAAAAGTTATGTGGAAAGTTTTACAAACTTCAATTATTTAAGAATGCCAATGTGGAGGTTTGAACTTGTGTGGAAATGGTCTAAGAAAGGCCATTTTTCTCCGGGCCTATTGGTAACCTTTACTGCCACAAGCTGAAAGCTTCCTAGGTATGTAGTTGAATTTCTTTGGGTCCTACCAAAATACTCTTAAATAAATAAATAAATAAAACAAAGCTCAGGTTACTGTCTACATTACAGGGATACCTCCCTGGTTTTAACAATACTGAGGATGGTAAAAAAATGTTGTGGAATATGAGATGAGACAATGCTTGCTTCATATATCAAGCACCTCACTCTTTCATTGCCCTGAATCTATAAAACTAGGGTCAGTATACAAATTGAAGCTAATAAAAGCTCATTTAAAAGCCAAATTTCTCTTAATGAGAGCCTTCTTTCTTCAGCAGTCTTCATACCAACTTGCATTTGCAGTTTAAAAGGAGGTCATACTCTTTAACAATAAAGGGAGGGGGAGAGAAGAATCCTTCCACTTAATTTTGGGAGGAAAAAGTATCATTATGCCTGGGGAAGTATTAGAGTATTTTACTAATCAGTGGCAATGCTCATTAGTCTGCTTATTATATCTGAAGTGTATTTGTTGAAAAATCAGCAGTGGAGATAAAAGAAATTTAAAAGTGGAATCATTACAAATTTCAGTCAGTGCCTTTTGCAACTGGGAAGTCTGCCCTGTTATTCTTAATGAGCTCATGTCCCAACCTCTAGGATAGGTCCATAGACTCTAACTTCTTTTGAACTGACTAGAAAATAGTCTGTGACAAGAATTCATGAAGAGATACAATTTACTGTTTATTGACTCTCTCTTTAAAAAACAAAACAAAAAACATCTCATCCAGATTTATAAGGCATACAGCAAACCACCAGCTGCTAGAAGGTAGGATGAGAGTAGAGGACTAACTTTTGGGATATTCCTCCCCACCATCAGCTTTGCTATCTGAAAGTGTGAGTGATCTGCTATGTCCCAATAGATGATGATATATTTGGTGAAATATTTTGTCTGGGGGGAACTCCAATGGAACTCAGGCTTGTAATCACTGGGGAGGGGGGGGGGGGCTAGGGTTGTCAGGTCCCCATCATCCGAATCCCTAGACACATTGGGTGGGGCTTGATGGGTGGATTCCAGTGATGTCATGGGATGGGATATGTTGAAGTCACATTACATAGTTGTATTAATAGTAGCACTTCCACATATCACCAGGTATCATTACAGAAAAGGGCTAGAGATTATTTTTAGAAAAATTAATTCAGTGGTGGGGCATGTAATATGAGGGTAAACCCAAATGCATCCTGTAGCTATGACCTGCTGAATTCATTGTATTCTAATGGAAATAGCTAATTCTGCTATTTGTCTCTTTAAAGAAAATGCAGTGTGTTGCTTAGCCAACTGGAATATAATTTATGTTGAAAGAGAAAGGAAGAGGAGGAATGAATGTAAAGGCTATAGAGAGCCATAAGAATAAATTGAATTTGTAGTGTTCTAAATTCTTACTCATGTAGTGCCTGAATTAAGTTACAAAAAACTGTCCATGTCAGCAATTGTTTTTAATTAGAAAATGTGATTGGTTTAATTGTAAACTGCTTTGGGAACCAATCTGGTTGAAAAGCGGTATATATATGCATCAGTCAGTTAACTAACTTTTTAAAAAGTCAGCTTGCTCACAGGTGATTAAAAGGGTAAACTATCAAACAGCAATATATTGGTTATATATGAATATTGGTTTACCCTTAAACCAATATTCATATTGGTTAAAGATAGATGTTTGGAGCAAAAATTTCCTTCAGTGAAGTATCTAGTCAAGCCCATTATCAGTACAATCTGAAAGAAATTTTTCCTGTAGTAGACCCACTTGAATAGAACTGAACAGGGTTCTTAGTAAAGTTGTTTAGAAATGCTGTCTTTATGAGTTCCTTGGGGTGGCTAGGTGCATTCAAGGAAGCAATGACAATGGTGTTTTGTTTTGTTTTTTTGGTTTTCTAAAAACACTTCATTTAAGAGATTACAGTCATAATAGCATGAAAATGTATGATGGGAAAGAAAAATATATGATGGTGAAGGAACATCAAAATCAAATGTATGATGGTGAAGGAAATCAAACATGTTGATCTTGAAGTTGATTTGTAATGCTTAAAAGATTTAAGGCCTAAATAGAAATGACCAGAGCTTTTTCTGTAGGAAAAGTCCAGCAGGAACTCATTTGCATATTAGGCCACATCTGCTGACACCAAGCCAGCTGAAACTGCATTACTGCTTAAAAAAAAAAGCCGTGGAAATGACAAATCTAAAACCAAAAGTTTACGTTTTATCTATTGCTTTCTAAATTTCAAAAGCTGGGAAGAGAAATGAAGGTTGCTATTTAACATAGATTTAAGTGCAACAATGATTTCAGGGGGCTTTAAGCATTTTTAAAAAGTGTATTGAATTGTGGCCTTAGTTTTGCTGTTGAATCTCAGAGGAACAAGTTTATACTCAGCACCAGGACTTTTTTTGTGGCAAGAACTCTTTTGCATATTAGGCCACACACCCCGATGTAGCCAGTCCTCCAAGAGCTTACAGGGCTGTTATTACTGTAAGCTCCTAGAGTATTGGATACATCAGGGGTGACTTAATATGCAATCGAGCTTCTGCTACTAAAAAAGCCCTGTTCAGAACTGATTTGGTTGGATCACATGATATTAAACATCCACTGTGCACACCATTCCCTTGAGGTCAACTTCCCATGACAACAACCAAACATGGAGTAGAGCATCTGCTTATGGGAAGGGGTGCAGAGGAATGATATGATGGGAAACTGGATTGTGCCCTGAGTGCATAAACGTAATTGCTTTCCTTATCAAGAATAATAATTGATTGACATGAAAGGAATGTAAGGTTTCAAGCATCAAGTAATAAAGTCAGAATGTTAATATCAAAATAGCAGGAAGAAATCCACGATAGGAGATTCAGAGTCCTTTTCACCTGTATCTGAAGTATATGGCTTTAAAAGTATGTTATTGATTTAATAATGAATCTCATTTATAAATAAATAATATGCAAATATATGAATTGTATAACTGGAGAAGGAATATTTCACTCTTAGGAAATTTCAAAGGAATATATACTGTTGTAAGAAAAATACCACTATAGAAGACACAAAAGCATTTATGTTCTAACAGTTTCCTTTGGGATGACCTTAACTATGCTAATTGATCTTTGATGAAGTATGAGAGGGACCATTGAGTTAAATGGTCAACATGCTCGTTATTTAAAGAATAACATTTCTAAGAGGGAAAGTTACCCAGAATATATTTAAGCCAGAACCTTGTTCATGGGTAATTTATAATTTTAATGCTTGTCCCTGGAACTTGCATCAATCCAAGTCCAAATACTGTAGAAAAATGCAAAGCATTTTACATGGTCTGATTCCCCTCCCACTCCAAAGAAACATTTGTAGGGAAGATGACAAGTAAATGAAATAAGCCCTAGATTTACTAGCAAAAATGTTTACAAGTAATAATTAACAGATGAACTATTTTTTCACCATTGAATCTCTCTGCTGAGCAAAACCCAATCTGTCATAGAGGCACTTCCCAGTCCAAATCCCAAAATTTGGATGTAGATTTTGTTGTACTGAATTAACTGTCAGTATTTCATTTGTTATTTAGGAATTTCTATAGAGTACTTTGCAGATATACAGCAATGCAAATATGAGTCAGTAAAACATAACACAGAAAAACCCTTGATACCACTGTACATTCAGTCACATCAAGGTGCTTTTTTTCGTGGTGCGCATATGACGTTGACAATGTACTACATTGAGGCAAATGATGCACCATCAAAATCCAGAATTTGTTTTAGAAACATCCCTTGTTAAACTGAAAATTAAGTAGGAGTGGAACAAACCACAGGCAGAAGTTCCAGAACAGGAGAGGAATGGAACTGGAGAAACCTGTTCACCCTTAATCTGTTGAGATTTTTGCATCTCATGAAACAATTAAAAGCACAGGAGTTCTGTCAGAAAAAAGGTAGCAACATTAACAGACACCAAAGTGCTTCTGCCAAAATTATTTTGTTCACATTATAGATCCCGGGAAATCTATAATTGCTGGTAGGTTTTTTGGCACTGATGTTTGCTCCTTGCTCTTTTTCTGTCTTTTTAATGGGTTTCTTTCCAAAGCCAACTTCATGCCACGAAGATCACATGAAGGAGGATACTTTATAAAATCTCATCCCCTAAATGAGAGGTAAAATGGCTCAGCTCACACTGTTTCCTCTCATTTGAAAGCTTCAGGGGAAAAATGTAAAAACATGTACATTTATAGGAAAAGGAGGGAATTTAACTCCCCCCACCATGTCATATAAGAAGCAATGTAGCTAAATAGTAATAGAAGGCCTTTTAAACCAATAATTGGTGTTCATAATAAGGGCTGAATGGATAACCAGCTGTGCATCTGCCCTCAGCCCTGCAGCGAGGAAGAGGAAGGGAGTCTGCAAATGATTACCAACTTCAAGTATTTCTCGTAGTCAAAGTTTCATTTTTTTTTAAAAAATTGTAAAATACCTTTTAACTTTTAAAAATACACCCCAGTTTGAAAGTGGACCTGCTTAAAGAGTTTAGAAAAGAACAGCTGTGCACTGCACAAATCAAGGGCATTGCCCAGTTGGGCTGCCAGCCTACATTGTAGATGGAGTCTTTAGTCATAGCTCTTCTCCCAATTAAAGAATAAAAGTTTGAAGTGCCTACTGGCTTTTTCCACATGTTTGGTGTGACTTTTCACTCCTCCCTTTACAGACATATGGCTCTCTCTTATAGCTCCCTCTCACTAATGCCAGTGGGCCCAGTACTGCTACTTTAGGTCAGGCTGGGTTATAGTTTCCATTGCAAAGTTTTGCTTTCCTGGAGTTTCTTAAGTCAAACATAAAATTCTGCATTTTTCAAAACTTTATACCACTGAGTCACCATATTTTAATTAATTGGTATACCTTGACAATAACACTAGAGATTCTAACAAAGAGCTGAGCTTTATTCAGAACTGGAGACATCATGGCCTCAGCCTCCCTTTCTGAAGTCTGGTACTAGTGTGGCATATGGAATCAGTAGAACTGAAACAAACAAAAATTTAAAGGAATTTTGCAATTTCAAATTGTACCATGTGATCCAGAGTCTGAGATTTCAAACATAGAACTGAATTTTGAATGTAATTCCCCCCCCCCAAAAGAAAAACATTCAGAATTTGATTGCTTTATACTTCTTGAGAACTCCAAATTAAGCTTATGAATTCCCAAGAAAGTAAATGCTTATGGTGTTGAGAAGGGGCCATGGCTCAATGTGCTGGACATGACACCTTCCTCGGGAGGTGGTGGACTCTCCCTCCTTGAAGGTTTTTAAACAAAGGCTTGATGGCCATCTGACAGTAATGAAGATCCTGTGAATTTGGGGTAGGTATTTGTGGGTTTCCTGCATTGTGCAGGGGGTTGGACTAGATGACCCTGGAGGACCCTTCCAACTCTATGATTCTATGATTCTATGATACTGTATATGTAGAAACTCTGCTAACCTCTCATTAACAACCATTATATAAAATGAATATTGTAGTAGTTAAAAATGGATCTTAAAGCCAAGAATATACAGCAGTAGTTAAGCAAAAAATCTGCATCAGGGAAATGAATAATCTATTAAAATGAGGTCACAACCAAATCTTAATAATAGGTTTACCAAAAGCAAAGTGAGTGCAGTTAGAGAAGGTGCCAAGTTAACCTAAATGGGAAGTGGGAGAATTCCACAAACAGGGTATTATTACTCACTAAGAAGGACCTAACTCAAATCATATTTGTGTCATCTCTGAAAGCAGGGGTATTGAGACACGCTCTTCTTTGGAAGATTTCAATAAATGGGTAGGTTCATGAAGAGGAGGTCCTTCAGATATCCTGAACAGTGTACATCATCCTTGGCTACATGGACCAATGGTCTAACTCAGTATAAGGTCAGAAATGGATAGAAATGATACTTTTGTACAGGGTATTTTTCTTACATTACTAACTTGAAGAATAATTGCCCACAGATGTGGAAACCTGAGCTCTTTTTAGAACTTCAGAGAATGATAACTAACTTATTCAAATCAAGATTTGTCTTTGAATCAACATCTTTTATGGTGAAAGCCTTTTAATTGGTTAGTTCAGATATTTCAGATTGGTGAATAAATCTATTAGCTAGTAATGTGCCAAATCAAAGCTACATATGAAAAAATATATTTACACTGAAAGAAAGAGTATATAACCATGCAGTTGTAAAACAGTAAAAATACAAACGCAAGAATTTCCGTGTTGCAACACAGGCTGATTCTACATTCGTGTTTGGGTCTGATTTTCTGAGCACTGAAATCGCCTTCTAGAAATGCGGAGTATATTTTTTCATCTGCACTCAAAATTTTGCTCCTGAACTTCCCCATCACACTAGCTTGCTTTACTGGAGGAGGGGAGGGGGGCAGGTTTGAGAGTTCCTTTGTACTTTCTTGAGAAATGAGTTTATTGCCCTGTTTCCCAGGAAAGATATCATCTTTATGGTCCTGTGGAATGTGCTTCCTGGAAAACCCTCATTCAAAAATAGTCCTGGAAAGTCAGGGGCAACTCCATGCTGAAAACGGTGTCAGAGCCAATTCAGGAATTTAAATGTAAATGACAGTCAAAACACCTTAGCAAGACAAGTCAAGGCACATTGTAATGTAGATGATCACTTTTGAAAGTGCAGCATTACTGGATCTTTTGCCCAGTGTAAAATCAGCCAGAGTCACTGTCAAAAACCAGCCAGTCAGATATGCTTGGAAACTCTCAAGTAGACTATGAAACTTTGCCCTCTTGTTTGTTCCCAAATCTGGCATTTAGAAAATGCTGCCGTTAAACACTGAGATTATATTTTGTTATCATGGCTAAAATTGTTAATAAATTTGTCTTCTACAAAATCGTTTAATTCTTCTACACTATCTAAAGTCTGAAGCATGCTATATTGCACATAGAAAGTTCACTGAATAATACAATCACCTGAATAATATAATCACCTGAATAATACAATCTCAATGTGTTTCAGGCAGATTTCTTTAGGGAGATATTATTTATCAGACATCATTACATCATTAAAAAAGACAATTGAACTTGGCATTTCTGACAGACTGTCAAGGGTTAATGCCTAACAGGGTCTGAGACCTATGAGTGACAGCCTGTTCAGATAGAATTCTGTGAAGAGAATCAGTTATGAAATGACAGCTGGGGACTGACATTTGAAGAAGAAATAGTTAAACACTGACTGTGGACTGGAAAGGAGGCAAAAAGAGTGAGAGGATCAGAGAGGATCCCCATTCAAGCTAAAAAGGGAAATTGCTTCTAGTTGAGGGAAGTAATACCTGACCAGTGAAAAGGAAAATAGCTCTTAAAAGAGGAGTGATCCCTGGTCTGTGTATATAGAAGGATTTTTGGAAATTGGTTGTATGTTTCTCCCTTCTAGTCTTCAAAAGCCGGCAAAACTCAAAAACCAGTGCTTGAGTGTTTAAGCAGAAACTGAAAAGAAAGCCTCTCTTCTCAAAGTTGTAAAAGACCTCTTTGAATAGCAGAAACACTTACCTGTTGGCAATTAAGTATCTGGACTTAGTGTGATTACAAAGTTACCTCAGCTTTATGATCGGTTTCCCTCATATATTCTACCCGATTCCACTTAACCTTTTCTCCTATAAGTTAAACAAAACGTTTTGGGGAACCCTTGGGGAAGCTTGGAGACTATTTAAAACTATAATCCTAGAAGCTCAGATAAAATACATACCACAAGTTAGGAAAGGCACAAACAGGCATAAGAAAAGGCCTGCATGGTTAACAAACAAAGTAATGGAAGCTGTAAAAGGTAAGAAGGACTCCTTTAAGCAGTGGAAAACCAGTCCAAGCGAGATTAGTAAAAGGGAACACGGGCTGTGGCAAATCAAATGCAAGACTGTGATCAGGCAGGCAAAAAGGGACTATGAGGAGCATATTGCAAAAAACATAAAGACCAACAACAAAAATTTCTTCAAATATATTAGAAGTAAGAAACCAGCCAGGGAGGCAGTGGGCCCTTGGATGACCATGGGGTAAAAGGATTACTGAAGGAGGATAGGGAAATGGCTGAGAAGCTGAATGCATTTTTTGCCTCCGTCTTCACTGTGGAAGATGAGAACTTTTTGCCCGCCCCAGAACCACTAATTTTGGAAGGGGTGTCGAAAGACCTGAGTCAGATTGAGGTGACAAAAGAGGAGGTCCTAGAACTGATAGACAAATTAAAAACTAATAAGTCACCGGGTCCGGATGGCATACATCCGAGAGTTCTGAAAGAACTCAAAGTTGAACTTGTGGATCTTCTAACAAAAATCTGTAATCTTTCATTGAAATCTGCCTCCTTTCCTGAGGACTGGAAGGTAGCAAATGTCACCCCCATCTTTAAAAAGGGTTCCAGAGGAGATCCGGGAAATTACAGGCCAGTCAGTCTGACTTCAATACCGGGAAAGTTGGTAGAAACCATTATCAAGGACAGAATGAGTAGGCACATTGATGAACACGGGTTATTGAGGAAGACTCCGCATGGGTTCTGCAAGGGAAGATCTTGCCTCACTAACCTGTTACATTTCTTTGAGGGGGTGAACAAACATGTCGACAAAGGAGACCCGATAGATGTTGTTTACCTTGACTTCCAGAAAGCTTTTGATAAAGTTTCTCATCAAAGGCTCCTTAGAAAGCTTGAGAGTCATGGAGTAAAAGGACAGGTCCTCTTGTGGATCAAAAACTGGCTGAGTAATAGGAAGCAGAGAGTGAGTATAAATGGGCAGTCTTCGCAGTGGAGGACGGTAAGCAGTGGGGTGCCGCAGGGCTCGGTACTGGGTCCCATGCTCTTTAACTTGTTCATAAATGATTTAGAGTTGGGAGTGAGCAGTGAAGTGGCCAAGTTTGCAGATGACACTAAATTGTTCAGGGTAGTGAGAACCAGAGAGGATTGTGAGGAACTCCAAAGGGATCTGTTGAGGCTGGGTGAGTGGGCGTCAATGTGGCAGATGCGGTTCAATGTGGCCAAGTGCAAAGTAATGCACATTGGGGCCAAGAATCCCAGCTACAAATACAAGTTGATGGGGTGTGAACTGGCAGAGACTGACCAAGAGAAAGATCTTGGGGTCGTGGTAGATAACTCACTGAAAATGTCAAGACAGTGTGCATTTGCAATAAAAAAGGCCAACGCCATGCTGGGAATTATTAGGAAGGGAATTGAAAACAAATCAGCCAGTATCATAATGCCCCTGTATAAATCAATGGTGCGGTCTCATTTGGAGTACTGTATGCAGTTCTGGTCGCCGCACCTCAAAAAGGATATTATAGCATTGGAGAAAGTCCAGAAAAGGGGAACTAGAATGATTAAAGGGCTGGATCACTTTCCCTATGAAGAAAGGTTGAAATCCTTGGGACTCTTTAGCTTGGACAAACATCAACTGCGGGGTGACATGATAGAGGTTTACAACATAATGCATGGGATTGAGAAAGTAGAGAAAGAGGTACTTTTCTCCCTTTCTCACAATACAAGAACTTGTGGGCATTCGATGAAATTGCTGAGCAGACAGGTTAAAACAGATAAAAGGAAGTACTTCTTCACCCAAAGGGTGATTAACATGTGGAATTCACTGCCACAGGAGATGGTGGCAGCCACAAGCACGGCCACCTTCAAGAGGGGTTTAGATAAAAAATATGGAGCAGAGGTCCATCAGTGGCTATTAGCCACAGTGTGTGTGTGTGTGTGTGTGTGTGTGTGTGTATGTATATTTTGGCCACTGTGTGACACAGAGTGTTGGACTGGATGGGCCATTGGCCTGATCCAACATGGCTTCTCTTATGTTCTTGTATTCTTATTTTGTTTATTTTGAACTCCAAAAGCCTCTTGTGTGCCATTTCATAAACTGAATATAAGAAGGTGATTTTGTCTCTTTCCTCAGTTCCCTGGGACAGCAAGGGAAACAAATAAGAAGAAAATAGATATAGGGGCTGTTCAGCAAGGAAGAAGGGGGAAAGGGGGAAATCCTGCGCATGAAGGAGGTAAAGGGCAAGCAGAAGCTCATAGGATCCAACCCATCTTAATATTTTCATTTCAGAAATCAGAATTGCCTGGGGGGTTTTGTGTGTGTAAAGAAGAGATGTCAAACTGATAGTGCAATCCTATGCAGAGTTCTGTGGAGAAATCAGTGGTCTTAGACTGGGGTAACTCTGCATAAGATTGCATTATTTCTGTCACTTATATTGATGTCTAATTAATAACATTTTCTTGAAGAAGTGCTCCATGGTCCCACTGGGATTGTGGATACATTAAAAAAAAAGTCCTCTGGGCAATTTTGATGGTATATGGATCAATGTTTTGGTCTTTCTGTTACAGCACTGATTCATTAAATATCAGAATCCCATACCATTCTAGTAATGAATATGTAATAACATGTCTAGTAGCTTCCATTGTGGCCATCTATAATTATGAAAGAGCCCAAACTCAAAAACCATCATTACATTTTGTAGCAGAGTGCATTGTGTGAAGCACTTTCTCTTGCATGTCCTAATCTTTATGCTATTCAGTTTCAGTGGGGGAGCCTACGTTTTAGTACCATGAGAGATGGAGAAAAGTATTTGTTTTCCACACCATTCATAATCCTATTTCACTGAAGCATGAAATTCTGAGTAAATCATATATTCAACTTAATCTTCACCACTTTAAAATATCCCTAGAAGAATACAATCTCAGTGTTATATTCAATACCTTTGATTCCATGTTATGAATTTGTTCTGCTGCTTTCTGAGAAAAACCCACAGTTAGCACAACTATAGTAACGTACATTTCTTTCTGCTAAATTTGAACCATGGTCACCATCTGGAACCAGCTCATGGGCAATTTAGGTAAAAGTAGGAATTTTCTGGACTTTTTGTATGTCAGTTCTATTATATAAGTCCCTTTGGGTCGGATCCTGTGAACTAAAAGTCGTTGGTTGGATATCTTTCTCACACTCTCCTTCTCCACCAAAACATGCTGCTGGGGGTTGAGGATCTTCATAATTAAAATGTCAGGGAGCATATGGAGTTGTAGTGAAAAGGGGGCATCAGGCACAACAGCCCTCCATCTCCTATTTTCTCCAGCAGAGCCTCTTGTGCCAGAGGAAGCAAAATGTGGTAGTGATTTTACTCAGTTGTATCCTCATTGAGTTCCATGCACCCCATAGCATTTTGACCACAAGGCTTTCTCGGAATCAGCTTTTGAGATTTGAGGGGGTGCTGAGTGAAAGGAATGACAGAAAAGATATGCTACCTCAAGCTTTTTTTGTGCTAGAAGCTCATAGGATTCAAACTTTCTTAATTTTTTTTTAATTTTGTCAGACTCTTGTGGTACTAGCTGCTATCAGACCATGGGATATAAATGAGCAAATGGTTTTGCCCATGGGGGGGGGGGGACGGATAATCGTCTGGGATTCAGTCTGTGTGCTATGCTGGATGAATCTGTAACAATGGATTAAAAAACCCCACCCATCTATTTTCAAAAGGTATGCCCTCTACTCTCAATTTTTAATTCTTCCAGATTGTGACACAAGCAGTATCCAGTTCTGGATAATAACTAGTGTGATTCCATTAAACTAGATAAGAAGGACAGGACCCAACACTCTTATTGGTACTCACTACCAATAAGACTTGTAGTCAGTGGGACAGCTATGAAGAAGAAAAGTTAGAGTTTGTTCCATGAGATTTCAAAATTCTGAAATTTTGAACAGAGTTAAAACAGTGGTACAAGTACATCAGAACAGAAAACAGTGATATGATACAAGATATGTTATGAGAAGGAAATTCTAAAAATAGCTGCACTGTTTTAATGTATTTTTGTTTATTTGCAAATCTGATTTTTTATTTGCAAATCTGATTTTTTAAGCCAGCCTTTTAATTCAGAAGGACTTCCAAGGTAGCTCACACTGATTTATAAAAAATAATCACATTGGGGTTTTCCCCATCCCCAAGGACATAAAAATGCTCTGATGCCATATAACTGATGCATGCCATATAACAGTTCTCAGTAGGCCCTTGTGGTTGTTCCTAAGCCCCTTTCCAGACTGTTGCTAGAGGGCACTTTCTTGGGAGTAAGCTGCATTAAATAACATGGGACTTCCTTCTGAGTGGATCTGCGTAGGCTTGCTTCCTCTGAAGCATAATTCTTGAAATTTTGTAAGTAATAAAATTTTCAGTATATATTTTAGAAGCCCTGCAAATTCTTGATGTTTAGCCACTGACACTACAACACAAAATCTAAGCAGTATATAAGCAGACCTGTGGTGCAAATCTAGCCATGTTTACTCAGAAGTAAGCCTTACTGAGTTCAGTGGAACTAACTTTCGAGTAAGATTATTTAGGACTGCCAACTCAGGGTTTTTTCCCCAGTATCACTGATCTAAATTAAAGAACATAATTTTCAAGAACACAAATCTACCCGGTTGCACTGTGTAAATAGTAATATTAGTTCTTTTCTTAGCCACGCTGCTATTAATATTTGAAAATAATTTCTTGTGCCAATTAGTAAAGTCACATTTTATCTGGATAAAAAAACCCTCCCCACCCTCCGAGTTATTGGGTTATAAAGTGAATTGTTCTGCAGCTGCAGAATCAAGTGCTTTAGCTGAGTTAATGCTTTTCATGTCTTTTTGCATGTGTCAGCATTAATGGAAGCAAGCTTCTATAAAGCCTTGCATGTGAAGATGGTGCTGAGCAGACTAGATTCAGTTCTGTTGAATGCTTTCTGCATTTCTTTCTTTCTTTTTGGAATAACACACAAAAGGAGACTTCAAATCAGGCTGAACTTCAAGTAAAAGTTAATGCTATTCTCTTTTGGGTTCAACCACCCACTTTGCTTAAGGTCACTAGTTGAGGCTAATGCTGTGCAGAAGGGCGGCAGCAAACTTGGCATCTCCTTGATTAGGTTCCCTGCTGATCTAATACACATACCAGCTCACTTGCCAAGTCAAATAACACATTTAGTGAATTGGAAATAAGATTTAAGTGAGCCAGCACAATGCGGCTTGCCCTCTCATCTTTTTACTGAATCCTTCTCTTTGTACACTAGACTGTGAAAACTGCTCTTGTTAGAGGACTTAATCTTCATTTTTTGCCTGTAGATTATTTGGAAACAGGTCAATTGAATCTTGGAGCTGCTAACTCCTCCTACCAAAGAAAAGGAATGCTTGTGGCATGCTTAATGCACTATTTAAATGCAAGCCTCCTGTTATTAAAGGGGAAATACTGTAATGTAAAGATCTCTTAAGATTAAAAAAATCAAGTATTAAATGTAACCTTTTAAAAGAGAATGTGTTTATTTCTTTACTATCCACTCTTTTTCCAGCGGTCTTACATTCAAAAGCTTGTGAGGAGTAATTGATGGGGTTGATTGCATCAGTATATAGGACTGTGGTGCTATAGTTAATTCTTAATACAGTAGCATACAATGAGATGACATTTCTATAGGACATTTCAATTGTGCCTTTCATACCAACAGTCCAAAGCAATTCACATAGTGTTTGACTTTGCAGTATTCTAACTCTTAACAAAAAACTGAAACTAACCATAAAGCATTACAGTTTTTGTTGGGTATGTTTGCTTCCTGTTGTTTTTAGAACAAGAGGAGTCATGCTATTTGCTATAATTTGAGATTTACCACAGATTTATCATAGGTTATCATGCCATCCCAGACATAATCATCTGTAACCGTCCCATATCTCTGTGATAGGTTGTTCAGGGTTATGATGTGTATTGACTTTTTTATGATCTACTTATCTCTTTTGGTTATATAGATTTATGTGAACCTCTTTTCATATGAAAGCCTGAAATAAGAGCTTGCTTTTTAAGACCCTAAATGTATTTTACATAATAGTAAAGGACGACAAATCAGTTTGGAAAAGAGACAGAATAAAATAGCAAGTTGACAATAGAATGATTCCAAAGATCTGCACAATTAGTTTGCTCATGGATGCACTACTTGGGCTCTTCCTCCCCAACTGGCATGTCCCCCATGCCACAGGGCAAATAGCTTTGGAAACTGGCAGGAATTTCAAGAGCACTTTGTGATGTTGCTTGGGAATCTAGTCTGTAAAGGACACTGGGGGGGGGGGGGAGGCGAGTTAAAAGAAATCTCAGAGAGGGACCCTCAAGCCCTCATTAGATTTGGGCCAGTGTCTGCAATAAAGATTTAAAAATATATTGAATGATAAAAATGACTCGAATAAATCTTCCACAAAAAATTCCAGTCGTAACATAGAATGTTTCTTTTCTTAAATGCTCATGAGCTGTTGCCTCCTAACAGTAATAAAAGACATTTATTAATTTCCTGTTAGAATTCTACAGCCCTAGCGAAGCAAGAATGGCTGAGGAGGATGGAGTCACAGCAGATGCTATCTGGTACACAAAATTGAGGGCTGATTCATGATGTTGCTGCTATGTTAATACAACATTTAGTGGAAGATAAATGTAGTGTTTCAACAAAGACTTGGTCTCCTTAGGTAAACAATAATCAATCAGTATATTAACTCAGTAAAACATGTATTTCCAGCCTACTTACCCTGAAGGGAAGCTTTGGGTACTGGTCAGTTTGAACCCTACTACCCATTGGCCACAGGGCTATGAGTAGGGTGATGTAGCATATTACAGCAGGCTTCCCACTGAATCCTGGATACACATTATATCACCTAAAGATTCACCTTCTTGCCCACCATGCAGGCCATGACACATAATAGAATTACATCACAAACTTGCCTATAGATGCACATGCACACAACATTTGAGAAAGAGAGAATCGTAGTTTTCGACTCTGGGGTGACGTTGCTTTCCCGTTTTCATGGCAGACATTTTACAGGATGGTTTGCCATTGCCTTCCCCAGTCATCTACACTTTCCTCCCAGCAAGCTGGGTACTCATTTTACTGACCTCGGAAGGATGGAAGACTGAGTCAACCTGGAGCTGGCTACCTGAACCAGCTTCCGCTACTATATGTAAATGTTCACAATTGGTGATTGCATTACTATAGTCATTAACCTCTTGGATTTTCCTTCCTGGAAGTACTCTTTCACTCAAAAACCATTTAACATACAATTCCCTGCCTCAAAGATGTACTGAATTTTTAAAGTGCAGCACAGGTCCATCAATGTTTTTAGCCATAGTGCCTACACAGATCCTCCATGTCTGGGGAAGTAATCCTTGCAATACTGAAAGAGGGGACAACAAAAAGGAAAAATTTTGGCCTCCGTTCCCTCCTTGTAGACATTCTGAGGGGACCTGGCTAGCCACTCTGTACATTGGGATGATGGACTAGATCAGGGGTGGCCAAACATGCTTAATGTAAGAGCCACATAGAACAAATGTCATATGTTTGAGAGCCACAAGACATTGACTGTCAGATGTTTGAGAGCTGCAAGACAGGAAGGAAGGAGAAGGAGAAGAAGATATTGGATTTATATCCTGCCCTCCACTTAGAGTCTCAGAGCGGCTCACAATCTCCTTTATCTTCCTCCCCCACAACAGACACCCTGTGAGGTGGGTGGGGCTAAGAGAGCTGCAAGTGGAGGAGTGGGGAATCAAACAGTAAGGAAGGAAGAACACAGCCCCTCATAGCTTTTTCAAATGGAGGAGGAGGGAGGAAGTGAGAGATGAAAAGAAAGCAACTTTAACTTTAAATGCATTATGTAAGCTGCCAGTCGGCTTGGCTTGGAGAAGTGATTTAAAGAGACAAATGCCATCTCCAAGCTGGCTGATAGGGTGGTGGGGGCTCCAAGAGCCACACAATATATGTGAAAGAGACACATGTGGCTCCTGAACCACAGTTTGGCCACCCCTGGACTAGATGGACTATTGGTGTGATCTAGCATAGCTGACCTTCCCTTCTTCTGCCCTTTTGAAAGTATAATATACAGTGATGAGTGGATCTTACCTGTGTCTGACTATCCTGGTTTAAAAATATAATCAGAAAAAAAGGATTTGTTGTCTAATCTGCCTCAAGCCCCTGAACTGAAGGCTGTGAAGCTGTTGTCATAAAAGCATGTGTAAAAAATGTCTGGAAAGGTTTAATATGAAAGTAGTGATGATGCCTCTGTTCTTTGAAAATTGTAATAGTTTAGAAAAGACTATCAGAAGTTTTAAAAGTGCCTTTTGCTGCCCCTGAGAAAAGATTTTACTTCGATTCGAGTTAAACATGTCATCAAGTCATTATTTGCGTAGGTGAGGTTGGGATTTGGTTCTGCTTTATATTTTGAAAACTACAGGTCTGTAGACAAAGATTTGGCTGCTGAATTCCAATAAACATATGAAGGTCAGCCTCCTTCAGGAGCATATGTCTTGTGCTCCTCAGCAGCAGAACTCCGTTTGTCAGTTTTGTGTGCCCATTCCAACAGCACCAAACTCTTATCAGAGTTTTGTTTTATTTTGCTGTGACAGACTAAAACAGCTACCCCTCTGCTATTAGGTGTCAGAGGGGCTGTTCAGATGCACAGTATAATCAGTTGTCATTGCTATTTCATACCGAATTAAAAGTGGCTGATCAGACAGCAACATCTGCCTCCCGGTATTAACTCGTAGTAGCCCCACCCCCCAATCCTTCTTGGAACCGGAGTATTTTGTTACCTGCTCCTTTGCGATGTTTTTTGAGTTCTCCAGTTTCACCTCATAGTTTCCCCGTCTGGATAGTTCTCAACCAACTTCCGGATGTCTGAAGTCTGTCCCGGAGCAAAAGGAGCCTCAGAAATCCGGTTTATGGTCACCATTTTTTTTTTACTACTTAGCATAACTGCATAACCAAATAATGTTTTAACCATTGTGCATGCGCATAATGCGTGCATGTGCATAATGTGCATAAAAGTGGAAAAAAAGAAGAACTGCTTGGTGCCATAGTGTGGACGGCAGAAGATGGTTTCACCGTGGAGTGATTCGAATTGTAGTATGGCAGTCTGATCAATAATATTTGGAACAAAGATATGTGGAACAGAACGGGATCAGTTTAACACAGACTCAACACACTGTGTGAACAGGGCCAGAGTGTCCTTTCCTGTTTCATTTTGCCTTCTATGTTGCCACTGTAAGCATGTGCAGGCAATGCTTTTTATTTGGGGGAGGGGGAGCTAAACCCCAATGCATTTCTGAGTGTTCCTCAAACCTAAGGGGACACCCAAGTTTGCAGGAAAGCCTGTTTGGGAAACCTTTGGATATAGGTATCCGCAGATAGGAAGAATACTTGGTAATTAGGCATACAGATGCAATAAGTGATGCATAATATGTACAGTAAACAGAAAATACATAACATACACAATGGCACAGACAATAATCTTTATAAAACACCTTATTGAATCTTTCTATAATACTTTAACCCTGTTGCTTTTATAAGAAAACCCTTCTGAACAATTTGCCATAGTTTGCAGAATGCTAGAGGCATGTTGGGCTTTCCTAACCTCCTCAGACAGCCCATTGCACAGGGAGGGGGGAACAGAGCATGCACATGTACAGGCAGTTACCAAGCTTACCCATCTGCAGGGTGGTGCTTTTGGAAGGCTTTGCTCAGAGGAGCAAAGGTGTGTTTGAGACTGATCAAATTCCCACTCTTTAGGGAGTCAAGAAAGGCAGACAATGTTGCTTCAAACATACACTCAGCTTAACCTGCATTGCCTGTGCATTTTTTTTCTCCTTTCATCAATACTGAAACTGAAAAAGGACAGAAGGAAAGAAGACTATCCAGCACAGTGCTAATTCTCCACACTTCAATCTGAAGCAAGAGCTGTTCCTGGGAACCTGGAATCAATGTCCCAGAGAAATGCTCTTCCACTTTCCTGACCAGGCTACCCTTTCCAGGGGCAAAACAGTCATCAAAAATTCACATCCAAGCTACTGTCTCATAGTGCTGTACACAGGCAGTTTTTACAATGGGACAGAGAGAGGATTTGCATGCAATTGCATATGTGAAGTGCAAGAGGTCACTGTAGCACCAGGCCCTAGGGTTGAGGCAGGGGAGGCAATCTCATCTATGATCTGAGCTCTGTGTGATATCTCCAGGTATACTATGGCAGTCTGAAAGTAGAAGGAGTTCTATAGACAAGATCAAACAGAACACTGGACAAAGGAAATTGTACACTGTGCAGGGGGAAATGACAAAAGCATACAATTGACCTGAATCTATCAACTGCATCTGTGAAATTAAATGGAACTATAAAGTAAAGTGTCATGTCCAGCAAATAGTAGTTAAGTGTACTTAATAGCAAAATTAAGCACAAGACAAATATCAACTATTTTGAATTGAGGGCATTAATCATTTGGGGGACTCATGGGAGGGAAGAATCTATTGTTCATGATGCGGAAGTTGGTTCCCACCACAGAGGGATATTCTTTGCCCTTTTCCATGTTGAAGACTTGCACAATGTGGATATATGCACCGGTTGCCAGGAATCTGAGAAGTTACCTTATTATGACAGCTGTGAGCTTGCACTTCTTCCTTTGGGGTTCAATACTACAAACACATCAGTCATAACTATTGATGCTCCCAATGAATATCATATTCAAACATAGAAAAGTATTTATTTATTTTATATCCTGCCCTCCCCACAAAAGGCAGGCTTGGGGCGGCTCACAAACCAAGGGTTGACACGAACACATTAGCGTGACCGATACAATAAGCAATAAAAGCATAGAACATAAAAAACAATTTAAAACATTTGCATGTGCTACTATCATAATTTCAGGCAGCGATTTAAATTCTGGTGGTTAGCTATACTCAGAGGTCTCAGGATCGCCATAGCATAGTGCAGTAGGCCATTGGTGGTGTTCTTATGGGCCAGTTCCATTGTTGCAGATGTTACCATTCATGTAAATGCCCGGTAGAAGAGTGCCGTTTTGCAGGCCCTGTGGAACTGTAAGAGCTCTTGCAGGGCCCTAACCTCCTCCAGCAACTCATTCCACCAGCTAGAGGCAGCAACAGAAAAAGCCCTGGCTCTCACTGTTTGAGCTTTGCTTCTCTGATACTGGGAACTGTCAACAGGTTTTGAGACCCAGACCGAAGTGCTTGCTGGGGTATGTGCAGGGAAAGGTGGTCCCTAAGGTATGCAGGACCCTGGCCATATAGGGCTTTAAAGGTAATGACCAGCACCTTGAAGTGAATTCGGTACCCTATCGGTAGCCAGTGCAGTGCTTTCAGCATAGGCCGGGTGTGTTCCCATAAAGGAACTCCCATTAACAGCCTGGCTGCACTAGCTGAAGTTGCCAGATTTGGGACAAGGGCAGCTCCATGTAGAGAGCATTACAGTAATCCAGTCTCAAGGTGACCGTTGCATGGATCACTGTTGCCAAGTCATCGCGTTCGAGAAAGGGGACCAACTGCTTTGCCATCCACAGATTGTAAAAGGCTGACTTGGCAGTGGCAGCTACTTGGGCCTCCATTGTTAAAGAGGGATCCAAGAGCACCCCTAAGCTTTTAACTTTGGGTGCCAGTGTGAGCTGGGCTCCATCAAAGGTCAGTAAACAGACCTCCAGTCCCAGACAGTGGCGATTCAGATACAGGACCTCCGTCTTCATCAGATTTAATTTCAGTCTACTAAGCCTGAGCCACCCCGCCACAGCTTGCAATGCTGTGGACAGATCTTCTGGGGTGGAGTCGGACTGCCCACTCATCAACAGATATTTCTGGGTGTCATCTACATACTGGACAACCCAGCCCATATCTCTGGGCAACCTGGGCGAGGGGGCACATGTAGATGTTGAATAACATTGGAGAAAGAACCGCTACCTGCGGCACACCACACATAAGTAGTAACTTTTCATTAACCTGAATGCTGAACTTAATAGCATTGTGGTCACTGTTACAAACTGGCGTAACAACTTCTTAAGGAGTGTCAAAACATATGGCCCATAGCATAGGCATAGACATAAACTATGTTAAGAGATTCCCATCTATTTTCCCTTTCCCTGGAACTTCAATATAATTCTTTTGTCCTTTTTTAATTTATTCACTAACGGTTCCAATGCTAAAATAAATAACATAGGGGATAAAGGGCATCCCTGCTTCGTACCACTCATTACCTGAACATATCCCTCTACTGATCCACCAACTCCTATCAACGCCTTGGATTTAGAATATATTGCCTCAATCATATTTTGAAATTTCTCCCCAATCCTATACTTTTGAAATATAATCTTCATGTATGTCCAATCCACAGAATCAAAGGCCTTATAAATATCCAACGCCAAAAGTGTAAGCAGCAAATCCTTATTTTTAGCTAAATAAACCATACCCATCACCTTCCTAACTGCCTCTACTAAATACCTTTGAGGCATAAACCCAAATTGCTCTTTCCCTATCAATTGTGCTATACATTTTTTAAGTCTCATTGCCATAACCTTTGCAAATATTCGATAATCCATATTGGTGATTGAAATTGGCCTATATGAATCCCTTAAAGTCTGATCTTTCCCAGGTTTTGGAATTAACACCAATCTCGACTCCAACCATGTAGGCGGTGTAGGAGATCCATCCAAAATTCCTTGAAACAATTCAGTCACATGAGGCACCAATATATCCTTAAAATGCTTATAAAATACCGCATTAAAACCATCCAGTCCAGGTGCAGATTGCATATTCATAGAATCTATAGCCATCTTAACTTCTTCTTCCGTTATATCCTTATCTAATTCTTTCCTACTATCTTCACTTAATTCTAAAAATTCCAACCCCTCACAGAATTTTTCTATATCTTCCTTTTTAATCCCTTTGTTTGCATACAATTTATTATAAAATTCTATAAAATTCTCCAGTATCATTTTAGGTTCAGTTTCCAAAAACCCTATATCATTCCTGATTGCCTTAATATTTTTCCTTACCTGAAAATTCTTAATTTTATTTGCTAAAATTCTTCCTCCTTTCCCTTCAAACTCATAATACTTCTGTCTGTTATACCATAATTTTAACGTAGTCCTATTAACATCCAATACATTCAACTCTTCCCTTTTCCTAACTACTTGTTCTTTATCCTCCTTCTTCTTAGATTTCCTAAATTTCTCCTCCAATACTCTAACTTCTTCTTCTACTTCTTTAATTTTCCTATCTTTACCTTTCTTCAATCTCACCAAATTCTGTATACACACATCTCTAATAGTGGCTTTCATTGCTTCCCATATTATTGTTAATGAAGTATCTGATTTCCTGTTCTCCTCAAAATATCTTTCCATTGCATTTTTAATACTACACTTACTTTCTTCATCTGAGCTCTGTGTGATATCTCCAGGTATACTATGGCAGTCTGAAAGTAGAAGGAGTTCTATAGACAAGATCAAACAGAACACTGGACAAAGGAAATTGTACACTGTGCAGGGGGAAATGACAAAAGCATACAATTGACCTGAATCTATCAACTGCATCTGTGAAATTAAATGGAACTATAAAGTAAAGTGTCATGTCCAGCAAATAGTAGTTAAGTGTACTTAATAGCAAAATTAAGCACAAGACAAATATCAACTATTTTGAATTGAGGGCATTAATCATTTGGGGGACTCATGGGAGGGAAGAATCTATTGTTCATGATGCGGAAGTTGGTTCCCACCACAGAGGGATATTCTTTGCCCTTTTCCATGTTGAAGACTTGCACAATGTGGATATATGCACCGGTTGCCAGGAATCTGA
Source organism: Heteronotia binoei (assembly GCF_032191835.1). Taxonomy (NCBI): domain Eukaryota; kingdom Metazoa; phylum Chordata; class Lepidosauria; order Squamata; family Gekkonidae; genus Heteronotia; species Heteronotia binoei. Next base: position 121,578,374 of record NC_083226.1, on the reverse strand, counting down.
GAAGTTACCTTATTATGACAGCTGTGAGCTTGCACTTCTTCCTTTGGGGTTCAATACTACAAACACATCAGTCATAACTATTGATGCTCCCAATGAATATCATATTCAAACATAGAAAAGTATTTATTTATTTTATATCCTGCCCTCCCCACAAAAGGCAGGCTTGGGGCGGCTCACAAACCAAGGGTTGACACGAACACATTAGCGTGACCGATACAATAAGCAATAAAAGCATAGAACATAAAAAACAATTTAAAACATTTGCATGTGCTACTATCATAATTTCAGGCAGCGATTTAAATTCTGGTGGTTAGCTATACTCAGAGGTCTCAGGATCGCCATAGCATAGTGCAGTAGGCCATTGGTGGTGTTCTTATGGGCCAGTTCCATTGTTGCAGATGTTACCATTCATGTAAATGCCCGGTAGAAGAGTGCCGTTTTGCAGGCCCTGTGGAACTGTAAGAGCTCTTGCAGGGCCCTAACCTCCTCCAGCAACTCATTCCACCAGCTAGAGGCAGCAACAGAAAAAGCCCTGGCTCTCACTGTTTGAGCTTTGCTTCTCTGATACTGGGAACTGTCAACAGGTTTTGAGACCCAGACCGAAGTGCTTGCTGGGGTATGTGCAGGGAAAGGTGGTCCCTAAGGTATGCAGGACCCTGGCCATATAGGGCTTTAAAGGTAATGACCAGCACCTTGAAGTGAATTCGGTACCCTATCGGTAGCCAGTGCAGTGCTTTCAGCATAGGCCGGGTGTGTTCCCATAAAGGAACTCCCATTAACAGCCTGGCTGCACTAGCTGAAGTTGCCAGATTTGGGACAAGGGCAGCTCCATGTAGAGAGCATTACAGTAATCCAGTCTCAAGGTGACCGTTGCATGGATCACTGTTGCCAAGTCATCGCGTTCGAGAAAGGGGACCAACTGCTTTGCCATCCACAGATTGTAAAAGGCTGACTTGGCAGTGGCAGCTACTTGGGCCTCCATTGTTAAAGAGGGATCCAAGAGCACCCCTAAGCTTTTAACTTTGGGTGCCAGTGTGAGCTGGGCTCCATCAAAGGTCAGTAAACAGACCTCCAGTCCCAGACAGTGGCGATTCAGATACAGGACCTCCGTCTTCATCAGATTTAATTTCAGTCTACTAAGCCTGAGCCACCCCGCCACAGCTTGCAATGCTGTGGACAGATCTTCTGGGGTGGAGTCGGACTGCCCACTCATCAACAGATATTTCTGGGTGTCATCTACATACTGGACAACCCAGCCCATATCTCTGGGCAACCTGGGCGAGGGGGCACATGTAGATGTTGAATAACATTGGAGAAAGAACCGCTACCTGCGGCACACCACACATAAGTAGTAACTTTTCATTAACCTGAATGCTGAACTTAATAGCATTGTGGTCACTGTTACAAACTGGCGTAACAACTTCTTAAGGAGTGTCAAAACATATGGCCCATAGCATAGGCATAGACATAAACTATGTTAAGAGATTCCCATCTATTTTCCCTTTCCCTGGAACTTCAATATAATTCTTTTGTCCTTTTTTAATTTATTCACTAACGGTTCCAATGCTAAAATAAATAACATAGGGGATAAAGGGCATCCCTGCTTCGTACCACTCATTACCTGAACATATCCCTCTACTGATCCACCAACTCCTATCAACGCCTTGGATTTAGAATATATTGCCTCAATCATATTTTGAAATTTCTCCCCAATCCTATACTTTTGAAATATAATCTTCATGTATGTCCAATCCACAGAATCAAAGGCCTTATAAATATCCAACGCCAAAAGTGTAAGCAGCAAATCCTTATTTTTAGCTAAATAAACCATACCCATCACCTTCCTAACTGCCTCTACTAAATACCTTTGAGGCATAAACCCAAATTGCTCTTTCCCTATCAATTGTGCTATACATTTTTTAAGTCTCATTGCCATAACCTTTGCAAATATTCGATAATCCATATTGGTGATTGAAATTGGCCTATATGAATCCCTTAAAGTCTGATCTTTCCCAGGTTTTGGAATTAACACCAATCTCGACTCCAACCATGTAGGCGGTGTAGGAGATCCATCCAAAATTCCTTGAAACAATTCAGTCACATGAGGCACCAATATATCCTTAAAATGCTTATAAAATACCGCATTAAAACCATCCAGTCCAGGTGCAGATTGCATATTCATAGAATCTATAGCCATCTTAACTTCTTCTTCCGTTATATCCTTATCTAATTCTTTCCTACTATCTTCACTTAATTCTAAAAATTCCAACCCCTCACAGAATTTTTCTATATCTTCCTTTTTAATCCCTTTGTTTGCATACAATTTATTATAAAATTCTATAAAATTCTCCAGTATCATTTTAGGTTCAGTTTCCAAAAACCCTATATCATTCCTGATTGCCTTAATATTTTTCCTTACCTGAAAATTCTTAATTTTATTTGCTAAAATTCTTCCTCCTTTCCCTTCAAACTCATAATACTTCTGTCTGTTATACCATAATTTTAACGTAGTCCTATTAACATCCAATACATTCAACTCTTCCCTTTTCCTAACTACTTGTTCTTTATCCTCCTTCTTCTTAGATTTCCTAAATTTCTCCTCCAATACTCTAACTTCTTCTTCTACTTCTTTAATTTTCCTATCTTTACCTTTCTTCAATCTCACCAAATTCTGTATACACACATCTCTAATAGTGGCTTTCATTGCTTCCCATATTATTGTTAATGAAGTATCTGATTTCCTGTTCTCCTCAAAATATCTTTCCATTGCATTTTTAATACTACACTTACTTTCTTCATCTGCCACTAACCATGGATTAAACTTCCAATTATAAGATCTATTACAATGACCTATTTGCAAAAAGGCTGAAACAGGGGCATGATCAGTAATCTTAATCATCCCAATCTCCATATCTTTTACCCAATTCCTCATTTCTTGAGAGATTAAGATTCCATCCAATCTTGAATAAGTTCCATGCACGGCAGAGTAAAAAGAATACACATCATCATTAGGAAACATTTCCATCCATAATTCTAGCAGACCAAATTTCCCGCACACTCTTTTAAATTTCTCTGCCTTTCTTTTTTTAACATTGTCTTTCCCCTGCAAGTTAATATTAAAATCCCCCCCTATTATTTTAGTATAGGGTGAAAATTTTTCAAACTTCTGCAAAAATCTATACAATACATTCAACTGATGCACATTAGGGAGGTACAAAGAAGCTAAAGCCACCGGCTCTCCCTCCAAACGACCCTGTACAAAAATAAACCTTCCATCCTTATCTCTCATTACTTTATCTGCAACAAAATCTATTTTAGAATTAAATACTATTGCCACCCCTCTGCTCTTCGAGGAGCCTGGAGCAATAAATTTCTTACCTTTCCCAAATCCAGGGAAATTCATCTCTCTTTCCCCCCCATTATATACCTCCTGCAAAAACAGCACATCTGCTTTTAATTCTTGAATATATCTCCCAACTCTTGCCCGTTTCACAGGATTTCCTAGCCCTCTAACATTAAGAGTTGTACATATAACATTAACATTTTTTATCATATTATACCTAACCATAGCTCTTCCCCATATCTCTTCTGTTCTCTACCAGCCTGGAATTCTAAACCCCAACAACCCCTAACCAACCCCACCTGATGTTGCTTATCTACCCTCCACCTACTCTCCATTACCAATTCTACCCATCCAAGAGAAATGCAATATGCCAATGCTCGTGGCATATCTCTTGTATAAAGAATTCTTCCCAATATGCATTCACTCACCTTCTTACTCTATTCATAATCCACCCATTCACCCCTTAGATCCCAATCATCCAACCATACCCCAATCACACCATCCAAACACACCAACATCATCCCAATCAACCACCATCTACACATCTTCTTCCCAATCATACCACTAAACACATCAGACATCCAGCTACCACTGACATCCATATTGGGGGGGGGGGGGAGAAAAAAGACATCTCTCCCACACTGTAAACTCAAAAAGAGCAACAGCAACAATAAAAAATAATAATAAAAAAAACTGTTCATGTTGAGCTATTCCGGTCCTTCTATCTTCTTTCCTTCTTCCTTAATCCATCTTCCCTTAATCATTTCTTAGTCTTAGTCCTTTCCCTGAAGTCCCAAGTTTTTTTTTCCTCCTTCTTTTTTTTCTTCTTCTGTTTCTGAGTGTTCCCCATTTCCTCTTCCAAACTATTTTCCCCTTCTGAGTCCCAGTCAGGGAAATGCTTGTAATCCTTAGGCAGCTGCAGTCCCACATGCTTAAATAGCTCCTCCATCTGCTTCTGATCTTCTGCAAACAACTCTACTCCTTCGTGCACCATTTTCAGAGCAAAGGGTGCCATTCTCCAGCTGTATTTCATTCCTTTATCCTGCAGAACCTTGGTAAACACTCTTAACTTTTTCTCCCTGTTAATTGTTTCCTGTAATAAATCTTCAAACACCAACACTTTTTTATCATTATACAGTAACTTATCTTGCCTATCCAAGGCCTTCATGCCTTTAAGCACCTGCTCCTTTAATATATATTTTCCAAAGCACATTACCACATCTCTCGGCCACCTCCACTCAGCTGTCTGCTTCCCAACTCGATGAATACGGTCCAAAACTTCCCTTGAAATTCCTAAGTCTGGGAGCATTTCAGTCATCCATTTAATCACATTATCCATGTCCTCCGTTTCTGGAATATATTTCAACCGCAAATTTGACCTTCTGGCCCGATTTTCCAAGTCCATCAGTTTATCTTTAAAGTATTTATTTTGCTTTTTCAACTGTCTGGACTGTTTTTGCAACAAGTTAATTTTCTTCTCATTTAGCTGCGCCATTTCCCATGCACTATTCACAGTCTCTGCCATAGCTTCAACGGCCTCAGCTAAATTAGTTATTTTTTCATCCACTATCTTCGTTACTACTTTAATTATGCTATGTTTGGCAGCCTCCATTGCTTTCTTAACTTCTAATTGAAAGTCTGTCGGTTTCATTACCTTATCTTCACTTTCAACTTCTGAGTCCGAGGTCGCCATTGCCGTTTCTCTCGGCACCAATTAGTTTTAATTTTAGCCTCTAGCCAACTTCCAGACTCCCACTTCACAACTATCACCAGCTTATATTAAAGTCTTCAAGTCTTCAAGGCTTTGTTATTTTTATCACCAGAAGAAGGAATACTTAATTCCCTTTAGCATTCTACCGGGAGCTCAAACAAAACACGTCTTCCTCTCAGCTGAGCATGCCACGCCCTTCACTTTAACTTGTTCATAAATGATTTAGAGTTGGGAGTGAGCAGTGAAGTGGCCAAGTTTGCGGATGACACTAAATTGTTCAGGGTGGTGAGAACCAGAGAGGATTGTGAGGAACTCCAAAGGGATCTGTTGAGGCTGGGTGAGTGGGCGTCAATGTGGCAGATGCGGTTCAATGTGGCCAAGTGCAAAGTAATGCACATTGGGGCCAAGAATCCCAGCTACAAATTCAAGTTGATGGGGTGTGAACTGGCAGAGACTGGCCAAGAGAGAGATCTTGGGGTCGTGGTAGATAACTCACTGAAAATGTCAAGACAGTGTGCGTTTGCAATAAAAAAGGCCAACACAATGCTGGGAATTATTAGGAAGGGAATTGAAAACAAATCAGCCAGTATCATAATGCCCCCGGAAAAAGCCATGGTGTGGTCTCATTTGGAGTACTGTGTGCAGTTCTGGTCGCCGCACCTCAAAAAGGATATTATAGCATTGGAGGAAGAGCAACTAGAATGATTAAAGGGCTGGAGCACTTTCCCTATGAAGAAAGGTTGAAACGCTTGGGACTCTTTAGCTTGGAGAAACGTCGACTGCGGGGTGACATGATAGAGGTTTACAAGATAATGCATGGAATGGAGAAAGTAGAGAAAGAAGTACTTTTCTCCCTTTCTCACAATACAAGAACTCGTGGGCATTCGATGAAATTGCTGAGCAGACAGGTTAAAACGGATAAAAGAAAGTACTTCTTCGCCCAAAGGGTGATTAACATGTGGAATTCACTGCCACAGGAGGTGGTGGCGGCCACAAGTATAGCCACCTTCAAGAGGGGTTTAGATAAAAATATGGAGCACAGGTCCATCAGTGGCTATTAGCCACAGTGTGAGCGTATATATAAATTTTTTTGCCACTGTGTGACACAGAGTGTTGGACTGGATGGGCCGTTGGCCTGATCCAACATGGCTTCTCTTATGTTCTTATGTTCTTAATGTTTTACTCCAGGTATAAGCTTTTTTTGTGCCTGCACACTTCTTCAGAGGGGGGAGAGAGGAAAAAAACCACCAGAAAGAACATGAGAGAAAGGGAGAGTGTGCGAGAGAGTCCCATAGCACTTTGAAATATCCCCCTTTCAAGTTCTAACTAGGGTGGCCATAATATCTGCAGGCCAGCCAGGGGACACCTTGAGAGGGGAAGGAATGTGTGCGCGTGTGCACAGCGCACGCCGCAGGAAACAGGAAGCGACATCACTTCCGGCGACGTCACTTCCGGCGACGTCATGCCACCGCCGGAAACAGGAAGTGAAAGCACTTCCCATGACATCATTTCCCCACAGGTCGAGATGCAGGACAGGAACCCGGAAGTGACCGACAGGCTGCTTCAGCAGGCCGCTGCGCCGGCCCCCTGGGTCCCACAACAATGGGACTGATGCCACAGGGACGGGCTCAAAACACTCTATAACCCCTCAAAAGAACAGCAGTCTAGCTCGCTTCCCCCGAGCCCTGCCGCCATAAGCCTCAAGGGGGCTCATTTTGCGGCATCTCCCCGCGGGAGAGTGGCACCCGCACGGGACACATATCAAATGAAAGAGGGGGCGCAGGGCTATCAGAAACAGCCGGCGGAGGGAGTCGGGAGCCCACCCCACTGGGGGATCCACACCCCGAAATTGATGAAGGTGGCGCAGATAGAGCCAACAGAGCAAACAGGACAAAATAAATAGGCTGCATTATGCAGCACAGTTGAGAAAGTGCCTTATCCCATATACTGATGAAGTAAATACAGGATTTGAGAACAAAATTGCACCAGAAGACACAAACACAAAGCTCCCTTACACTGAATCAGTGCTTGGGTCCACCAAAGTCAGTATTGTCTACTCCAGGGGTGGCCAGAGTTGCTTAACAAAAGAGCAACACAGAATAAAGGTCAGATGTTTGAGAGCCGCAAGACATGAACATCGGATATTTGAGAGCCACGGAAGGAAGGAAGGAAGGAAGGAAGGAAGGAAGGAAGGAAGGAAGGAAGGAAGGAAGGAAGGAAGGAAGGAAGGAGGGAGGAAAGGAAGGAGGGAGGAAGGAAGAAAGGGAGGAAGGAAGGAGGGAGGGAGGGAAGGAAGGGAGGAGGGAGGGAGGGAGGGAAGGAGGGAAGGAAGGAAGGAGGGAGGGAGGAAGGAAGGAGGGAGGGAGGGAAGGAAGGGAGGAGGGAGGGAAGGAAGGAAGGAAGGAAGGAAGGAGGGAGGAAGGAAGGAAGAAAGGGAGGAAGGAAGGAGGGAGGAGGGAGGGAGGGAAGGAAGGGAGGAGGGAGGGAGGGAGGGAGGGAAGGAGGGAGGGAGGAAGAAAGGAAGAAAGGAGGGAGGGAGGAGGGAGGGAGGGAAGGAAGGAAGGAGGGAAGGAGGGAGGGAGGGAGGAAGAAAGGAAGGAAGGAGGAAGGGAGGAGGGAGGGAGGGAAGAAGGAGGGAGGGAGGGAGGGAAGGAGGGAGGAAGGAAGAAAGGAAGGAAGGAGGGAGGAAGGAAGGAGGGAGGGAGGGAAGAAGGAGGGAGGGAAGGAAGGAGGGAGGGAGGGAGGGAAGGAAGGAGGGAGGGAGGAAGGAAGGAAGGAAGGAAGGAGGAAGGGAGGGAGGGAGGGAGGGAGGCAGGAGGGAGGGAGGGAAGGAAGGGAGGAGGGAGGGAGGGAGGGAAGGAAGGAAGGAAGGCTGGCCGCCCCCTCCCGCCAGCTGCCCCCCCCCCGCTTTCGGCCCCCTTACCTTCTCCCAGGGCGTGGCCTGGTGCTGCCGGCGGCGCTGCTGGCGGGGCTGGCGGCGGCTGAGGAGGAGGCGGCCGAGCCCACCAATCCGGGGCGTCCCGCCACGCCACCGCCGCCTCCCCCTCTGCTGCTGCCAGCGAGAGGAGCCGGCGGGCCGCGCGCGCGGTCGGGAAAGGCGGTGAGTGTGGGACTGAGCGTCCCTGCGCGTGCGCATGGCGGTGTGGTGGGCCCTACCCCGCCCACTCTCCTGGCCCCGCGCATGCGCAGGGATGCTCAGTCCCACACTCGCCGCCTTCCCCGACGGCGCGTGCGGCCCGCCGGCTCCCTGCTGGCTAAACCGGGACCTCTAATGGTATTGGTATAGCCAGCCCGGGAGGCGGGAATTGGGGGCCAGAATCGGGACTTTCCTGGGCAACCGAGACGATCTGGCCACCCTAGTTCTAACAGATGTGGGGGGCAGGGGAGAGAGAAACCTAAGAGCACAACTTGCATTCTATATTAGTGGGAGAAAGCAGGAGAAGGCTGATTACAGACTGGCACTTTGGGCCAACTGAGAGATGCCTCTGAAGTTGGACCAAAAAATCTGTTCAGACGGCAACATCTGCTGGCTGTCCTCCTCCCATCCTCACCTCGTCCTCCAGGCGCCCAAGGCCAGCTCAAACAGCTACCACTTCCAAAGTGGTAGCAAATTTTTGAGCCGACCATCAGTCACCTCCCTGCCACCTGGAGGGGGAACAGCACAAGTGAGGTGGCTTAGCGGTGTGGAATTGCCAAGGCACCCCAAGCTGGTTCTGGGTTTTTTCTTTAAGAAACCATTCAGAGCACTAGAGCACTTGCCCCCCAGGTTAAAAAAAAAAGGAAATCCTGCTTCTGGGTTGCCTTCCCATGCGGAGACGCCCAGCCACCTCACCGACGGGATGTGGGCAGCATGTGGGTGAGCAAGTGGAGGTTCCTGGATGGCTGTTTTTGAGCCATCCTGATTCGGGACACCTCCAAGCCGCCCCAGAATGCCCATCTGTTCTCAGCCTAATAGTCCCTTAATGACTATCAAAATTCATGACAGGTCATGAGTTTTTGTGAGTCACTGTTCACTTCTTCAGATACAGATAGAATGTGAGTTCATCTGTCCTAATATCTCAGAAAGTGAAGTGATTTCAGACACTAAATGACAGTAGCAGGCATTGGTAATGAGAGAAGAAATCTAGGTCTTAGTTCAGTCCAGTAAGATGCATTGCCTTGAGCTTCATTAACAGTTGCAATTCAGCAGTCTCTCTTTCTAATCTCCCTTTGAAATTCCTTTATAAGAGAACCACCACTATTAGGTCTTAGGAAACTGATCACAACAAACTGAAATACAAACTGACTGTCCTTGGATTTTTTTGTGGTAGCTTTTATTAATACAAATGGATTTGTGCTTTTTTGTAACCTCTGGCCTCTTCTTTCCCAGTTTTCAAAGGTGTCTCCTCTTTCCTTTGTTTTGGAGGGTGGATTCTGTGGGATAATGCTTTAAAATTTGAGAAGGGTGCTGATGAAGACCAGGGACTGAGAAAGAGCTGGTCTTGTCAGTAAGAATTTGGAATGCCACAGAAAAATAGATTTCATACTTGTCTGTGTGAGCATGTTTTTGTGCAAAGCCAAACCAACAGTGTTCTTCGTTTTTCTGTTCCTCAAACCTAAAATGTTCAGGAACCAATTTGCATAAGTGCTGGAAAAATAGCATGTCATTTTGTAATTAAGGGCTGTCTGTACAGTTCTCAAAGCCTTTGTGCCAGCAGGGGCCCCTTGAAGCCAATGGCACTCCCACTAGGGCAGTTCTTTGAGGAGAAGCCTGTGTATCAACAAGGGATCTGAAATGAAGGCTGGATAGGCAACATTTATTATAGCATTTCCTAGTTGTTGAGTGACTCTCTATGCTTAATATGCATTTAATAGGCATTTTTGTAAGCAGATGTGTATATTTGCATTTATATACATCCATCTGCCCATCCAAAATAAACTGCTTAAGTTCAGGTCTTACCCAACAGATTTAATTCATTGCTAATCATGATGCTTATGAAAGGTTCTCTATGCTATTTATTTTGATTCTATGTGTAACTTGTGACATTATGGATGCGGTCACATTCACCATTAAATCCATCTGCAATGTGCCTCTATTATAATCCGCACAACCAATTTTCCGATCAGACAACAGCCAGGCTCCCGTTCTATCCCATGTGGGTCCCATCGCTGGTCGATCAGAGTGCTCTACCAGTCCTCGTTTCATGAGATGTCAATCTGCATTAGCGCAGGCGCAGTGATGCCCGCTATCTGCAGCGTGTCACTTTTAAATGGGTCGGATCACTAACAGTTGGCACTACTTTTCCAGCACAAGCACTACGTGTGCAGAAAAAAACCCAGGAATTCAAATCAGTTCACATCTAGTTCACATCTACTTTCAAAAGTGAGTTTTGTTTCCGGACATGGGGCGGGTAAACGATTTATCGAGCCAACATTCGCTCGCTCATTCACTGGCGCAGTGATATCACTTGCAGGGGGCTTTGGGAGGGAAGCGGTGGTGCACTTCTGATGAGTCACCAACGATGGAGCATTCAAACAGAGAAATTCCTCTCAGGAACCATCAGAAGAATTTTGTTCCTGATTTAAAGCAGTATCAAATTAGTCCACGCCCCAGTCGTCTCAACACGGGACTCGAACGAGCTAACCACCATTCTCAGATGCTGACATTTGGACAACCGCTTAAAATCCGACATGCTTCCGGACTCCACTCATGCCTGTAGCGGGATTTTATGAACGTCTGACCTCACCCTATAATTGGCATGTGCATGTGCATGTCTTACTGTTCATGTACATGCAGTGGAACTTTCCTGCCAGTTTTGTTTCTGTCAACTGTTGTCTCAGTCTCAGAACCCTATTTGGGAATAAGAGATATGAATTCCATTATTCATGTTGTTAAAATACCTATAATATCTTTTTCCTGTTCAGTCAACCCCTCCCCTCCAATCCAAATCCAATGTGTGGTTGATATGAGCAGTGGGTGTCTAGACAGAAAATATTATTTACACATATAATGAAGAAGTTGGAAATTGGGAGAGAATGATATCATAATGTTTCATCTTCCAAGACTGGTCATTTTATTCTACATGTTAAAACTCATCCTGGACTGGATTCACTATTCTTCCTCTTTACCACTTCTTGTATTCTGTTCTAAAGTTCCTGTAGCATATCATTTATTAATTAAAGCATACTATAAATCCTGAATCCCAAACTAGTTTTAGTTAATCACTGCCAAACTTAAATGGCAGCAAAAAAAATATTCCTAATAACTGCCAAACTGCTTTGTTTCAATTTTTTAGTAATGTGCCAATTTTGCTCTTAAAAATATATTTATCTTTTAACAGAAGCCTAAATTTCAGTATTAAAAAATTGATAGAATGATTGAAATACTTAACCTTGTTAAAATATCCCAAACTTTTTTTTTTTAGCCAAGCTGCATGATTCTATAATCAACTGGAAACTTGTTAGGGTTGCCAGGGCAAGCAGGGGTGCTGGTGCACCACCGTCATGCCAGTTACAAAGCCAGCATATGTCCATCTTTACACACATTTCCTTCCACTGGTAGGAAACAAACCAGATTAGTGGGAGATTTCCACTCCTGATAACCCTAGTAATACTGTCAATTGTTTTCATTGAGCTGAGTTGTTGGCAAACAATGTTTTTGTTGGAACCAGGGATTTCTGAAATGTTGTGTTGTGGTCCTCTTTACTTTAAATAGATCAAATGGATTATTAACAAGTAAGGGAGCCAGTTTGGTGTAGTGGTTAAGTGCACAGACTCTTATCTAGGAGAACCAGGTTTGATTCCCCACTCCTCCCCTTGCAGCTGCTGGAATGGCCTTGGGTCAGCCATAGCTCTTGTAGGAGTTGTTCTTGAAAGGGCAGCTGCTGTAAGAGCTCTCTCAGCCCCAACTACCTCACAGGGTGTCTGTTGTGGCAGGGGGGAGATAAAAGAGATTGTGACCACCCTGAAACTCTTGAGATTCAGAGTACAAGACAGGTGGGATATAAATCCTATATCCTTCTTCTTCTATAGATTCTTTACAGCCCAGTCCAATACATGTTTTTCCCCCCTGGGGCAAGTTGATCCTTACACAAAAGTTAGTACTGCAGCTCTAGAAATGAAACTAATTAGGCTCCAAATTTTCTTCTCAAAGAACTCTATGAATTTTGTTGGTGAATACTATTATCTGGAGTTCTTCAAATTTGTGAATATTTGTAATATGTTAGTGTGACATCCAATGATATTTCACCCCACTTCTTCCACAAGTCTTTTTGTAGGAAGGGAGTTCTTTGGTTTGTAGATGAGATGAGATAGGTAATGATGGTGTAAGGGAACTGAGTGTAAGGTGCAGTAGCTTCAGGCCATTAAGTTTCACATCTACTAAGCAAAAGGAGAAAAAATAAGCAAACAGTGCTCAGTTCCAGGGTGGGTGTATTGTGTTGAAGGTTTGCCCTCAACAGCTGTGCAAAAACCACTCCCAAAAATTGTTGCCTTTCTGATTTTCACTCTGTTGTCATGTTTGTTTGCAGTCATTGTGTCTCTTGTTTGCTGATATTCCAACAATTTTTCCTAATTTTAGCAAAGCTTCTTCTTCACTATATGATTCAATCTAAGCATAGAACACATAGAGAAACCAGTGATGTCACCACAAGGATTGGATTAAGATGTACTGAGGCCCAAAATGAAATGGCCATATAGCATTACCTCTGCCCAGGTAATTTTATGATTTTTTAATTATTATTTAGAGAGCTCTAAATTTTCACTTACTTAGTTTGTACATAAATTCAGCTCTGGATATCACAGATCTGCAGAGCCAATCAGATTTTGTTACTTGGTGACATCACTGAGGGCAGAAAGTTACATCGCCCTCATCCTAAAATTTAATCATGCTAGAAAGTGTGTTGAAAGGAAAGGGCAGTTGAACATGCATCCCACTGAGAACCTCTACAGCAGAGTACAATGTTATCTTGCATTCACATAGCCTCAACATACTTTACATTTAATGTTGTATAGATTTTTTAAAAAGCTTGAGAGTCAATATTTAGTGAAATATTTAAGCCTGCTATTGACAAAAAGGACCTACCACATCCAGATAGTTGAAAAATCTCCAGACTTTTAAAAGCCTCTTATGATAAGGTCCTGGAGAACTACTGCTGCTTATAAAGTCAAAATAATGTATTATAGACTTCACTAGATTAGGGCCAATGAGTCTGTACTTTTCCATGCTCCTGTGATAAATGTTCATTGTGCATTTTTACACCCCACATTCTGCATATCTTTTTGTACTATATTTAGTCCTGTCTACATTATCTATGTGTGAATTTTGTTGGCGCCTTAGTTCTTTGCTACACACAGTACTAACAAGCAGAAGACTTTTCAATTTACAGCACTGCAAAAGTGGCCCTGCATTCTTATTATCTGACTTGATGAACTAATTAGAGACAGTCAAGGTTATAGCTAGGTGTTCCAATAAAAATGGTTCTAATTGCCCCGAGACTGAGGATAATTCAATTACAAATCTTTTCAATTTGATTTATTCCTTTCTTCCTAAGGAAGGATTATGTTGATGGGTTTCAGGTAATAGAACTTGGTGGCTTAGGAGGAGCATTAAAATATCCTTCCAGATTTAAGTAATGTGATTAAGTTTTATGAAGTTTGTTTTTCTTCTTAAAATCTTACCGAGGTCAAGTACTCATGTGATTCCTTTGGAGCAGTGGTTGAGAAGTTGGTTAAATTGAGGAGGTGGTAGTAATCTCTTGAAATGTGCTCATTAGAGCTTGAAAAAGAATTGAAAAATCTTTTCCCACATCACGCAATCTAAGATAATAAATGAAATAAACCTCACATAACAGTTTTCAAGTCTTAATTACGGACTCCTGGTGTAGAACTGCTTCTTGGATAACACCTTCTTACCGGATTACACTTCTCTGCTCATTACAGGATAGAGCATCAGCCTTGACAAATATTTTGAAGTTGAGTTCAAACCTTTGCCCTGAAGGTAATCTAAACAGAAATGAACCAGCAGGGAAAGAAACACCTTACACGCACACACACACACATTTTCCACATGAAAGTCGGCCCCTTCCCAGCCGGACTGGCAACGCCAGTTATAGGCTGGGGGCCGCTCTTTGCCCTCCCGGAAGGAGGGAGGCTGACTTCGGCTTCCTGGCCATCTGGGAGTCTGAGGATGGGCGTGGTGTCGGGGCTATAAAGCCCCGGCCCCCACCCGTGTTGCGCAGTTCTTTGCGGCTCTCGGCCCACGCACTCGCCCTATGCAGTACAGGTTTTTACCGGTTGCCTTATTAGGGGCCAGGTAGGAATTTTTTCATTTTCACAGAATTGGCCTATGTGAATTTGTTTTTTGCCTACCTTGTACTGCTTGATAGCATAGGAAGTTTGGAGAGAAGTTTGGTAGATTTGGTCGCTTGGCAGGATGAGGTATTGGCTACAGGCTTTTCAGGGGAGCACCTATGGCTCTGCACCAGTGGGTGCAGGAGGTCTGTATGAATGATAGATGGGCTTTACGGCTCAATGCTGGGAGTGCAGATCATGATAAAGCCTCGCCGGCACAGATCTTTCCTGAGTGAGGGATGCCGGCCAAGGTGGAGTTGGAGTTTGGGCCTGGCTGCTCAGCATCAGTCGGATGATATTGTGTGGGCCAGCTGGGTGGCTCACCCTTCTAGGACAAGGCGGGGTCCTGTGTTTTGACCCCAGGGCTTGTCCTGTTAGGCCTATACCTCTTGCCATTCTAGTTCATTCAAGTTATGTTTCAATAAAGCGGCCCGGTTTTTATCCAACACACTGTGTCAGCCTCTTCATTCCAACTGGGGGGGGCAAAAGGAAGAGTCCTTATGATTTCCTTTCTTAAACTATAAAACTATAAACTATAAAAAGTATGGCCTATATATATGGTTAGTACACATCTTGCAAAGCAGCTTACAAGTAAATTAATAATTAACACCATTGTTTATACCCACTAAAGAAAATGGCAACATATTTAATAGCTCAAGAGCAACACAAAACCTAGCACAAAAATCAACCAAATTAAACCATGTCTGCACTAAGCACCCAAACCTCTGAGGTTTGGCTCCAGATGAGAAACTAAAGAATCCTAAATTTTGCACTGGAGGGTTGTTAAACATCTTTTTGAACCTGAACATCTTGATTTATTTATCTGAAATGTTATAGACAGCCAGCCTCACCATACCTCTGTGGCAGCTAACAAGTCGCATAGAATTAATATACATTTTCATAAATCACAGGAATTAAAGCTTGATAAATTCTACTACAACTTGACCTACTACAACTTCACTTATGTCAAAGGATATTAGCAGGGCTACCTTAAGCAGAGTTATACCCTTTTATGTCCACCGACTTCATTGGACATAGAAGGGTGTAACTCTGCATAGGACTACACTTTAAAAGTTGCTTCACAGAAGCAAAATACATCTGAAAAAGAATCCTCTGGAATTTCCTCCTAAAACAGAGCAAAGAAGGAGTCTTAGAAACTGCCAAAGGAAGTCCATTCCTAAGAGTTAGAGCTACAAGGCAAAGCAATTTTGCTGATACTGAAGTCATCCTTACCTGTTAAGTGGAAAGCTCTGTGGTAAAAAGGTCTTCTGAGGACCTGAAGTATGCATGTGAGTCTGTACAGGGAGAGTCTATCTTTTGAAGATCTTTACTAATTATTTTTTTAAAAAACCCTTTAAGATTAGCATAGTAATAAATTCTGAAGGAATAATAAATATAAACATTAGTAATAAATTCATCATGAAAATATATCTATTTTTAAATTAAAATGAGGATGTTTAAGACACATCTAATTCAAAGAAATTTTAATCTCACCAAAATGAAGTAATTGCTGGAGGAAATATATTTTCAGTTGTGTTTTTTAAAAAACAAACGTCCTTGGAATGTCCAGCTACCCATCTTTATTTTGACTATTTTCACTAATGGATTGAGGAGTTTTATTTGTTGCTTCTTTGATGTATAAATTGCACACATGATAGTTCAGATTATGGACATGTCAATGCTGATGGTAGATTTGCCCACATGACTACTGATTCATACTGGAATCTTATGTGTTTGAGCTGAGGCTAAAGCAGATGCCTGCTTTATGCTTATTATTATTTTGGAAAGAAAGTTGTAAATTTGCTTTGCAAGCTGCATTTTTTATGCTATTATATCTGCTCTGAGTTCTCTAGAATGGCAGGATAGGAATCTTTCAATAAATAAATAAATAAATAAAAATGAAGCACGTGGATCCTGGCAATATTCCCAAATTGGCAGCTGTTTGTCCTTCTTTAAGCCCATGTTCTATCTCTGACATAGTTCCACCTTTCTTCCATTTTGCATTAAACTTTAACCTACATCATTTTAAAGCACAGAATTACATAGTGCAAAGCAAGATGAAAATGAAAAAAAAAATGCTGACCACTACTAGCTTTTATGACAGATCATGGATGTCATAAAACAGCCTCTTAAAGTGCTGCTGACGGCAGAATATTTTGTATCTAAATAAATGTTACAGTGCTATAGTAGGAGGGCATTGGTAGAAAATGCAGTGAGATTTGTCATTGCTGCAATAGGGTAAGAAAGCGTTCATATTTTTGCATTCCAAATTGCAGTTTGCCATAGTTGTACCCCTTTTTTTATAATGTTTTCAGCTCTTCAGACATGTTTGAGATCAATTGACTGACATATGGCAATCTATTAAAACCCTACTGTGTTTCTTTTAAACTGGACTTTGCTTTGGTTGTTCATATATTTGCATTGTTCAGGTCTAACTGTGGTGGTTCACTGTATATCAGGTTGCTGTTGAGTATGGTTTGACAAGGCACAGTACACATGGTCTAGGCAAAAAAAAAAACATCACAAATCATTTTTAAAAAGAAAAGTATCTTTATCTTAATATCTCAGTATGATGTTTCAATGGATGACATCTTCAGGTGATCTCTCATTCATTTAGTTCATAATCAGTGTTTAAAGAAAACATACTTTGCGGCTAAGATTGCATCTGCAAATTCGCGCCCGGCTCAATTATTTAGAATAATTCGGAACCTTACTACACTGCCACAGGGCAACTCAAAGGCTAAGGAATTGGAGATAGGCTGTGAGGCTTTTGCAAAATTTTTTGCAGATAAGGTCCAATCGCTCTGCTACGACTGCCCTGCCAATTTAGATGCAGTAAGTGAACTCGAGGCCCAATGCGTGTCTTCTGATTTAACCCTGGATTGCTTCGCCCCGCTCAGCTTGGAGGAAGTCGACAGAATACTTGGCACTGCACGATCCACAACTTCCGATCTGGACCCATGTCCCTCCTGGCTAATTAAGGCCTGCCAGGAGGAACTAAGGTGTCCTATACGGGACATCGTAAATCGATCCCTTTCAGAGGGTATTTTTCCAACACCCCTGAAAGAAGCAGTGGCCCGCCCTCTCCTGAAAAAAGTTACATCAGACCCGGCCGAATTGGCACACTACCGACCGGTCTCAAATTTGCCCTTTTTGGGCAAAATTATTGAGAGGGCTGTGGCGTTGCAGTTACAGGATTTTTTGGAGGATGCTTCCACCCTGGACCCATGCCAGTCCGGCTTTCGCCCGGGCCATGGGACAGAAACAGTCTTGGTCGCCCTCATGGATGACCTTCGGTAGCAACTGGACCGAGGCGGCTCGGCAGTATTGCTGCTGCTACCTGTCGGCTGCGTTCGATATGGTCGATCATCGGCTGCTGACCCGCCACCTCACCGACGCAGGAATTCGGGGGCTAGCCTTATAGTGGCTCTCCTCCTTCCTTGAAGGTCGGGGACAAAGGGTGGCAATTGGGGGGGAGCTGTCTCAGAGACACCCACTTTACTGTGGGGTGCCTCAGGGGGCAGTTCTCTCCCCGATGTTGTTTAACATCTACATGCGCCCCCTTGCCCAGATTGCACGGAGGTACGGGCTTGGTTGTCATCAGTACGCTGATGATACCCAGCTCTATCTATTGATGGACGTCCGGACTGGCGATGTCCCTATAAATCTGAACCGGGCATTACAAGCCATGGCTGACTGGCTCAGGCTGAGTGGGCTGAAGTTGAATCCGGCGAAGACTGAGGTCCTTTGCGTGGGCCGGGACGGACCAGGAGGGGAGATCACCCTACCGGCTTTTGACGGTGCGCCACTGATACCAGTGCGCAGGGTCAAGAGCCTGGGAGTGCTACTGGAATACTCTTTATTAATGGAGGCCCAGATAGCTGCCACGGCTAGATCCGCCTTCTTCCACCTCAAGAGGGCGAGGCAGTTGGCTCCCTTCTTGGAACGCAGCAACCTAGCAACTGTGATCCACGCAACGGTCACCTCGAGACTAGACTACTGCAATGCCCTCTACATGGGGCTGCCCTTATGCCGAACACGGAAACTTCAGGTAGTGTAGAACGCGGCGGCCTGGCTGCTGCTGGGACTACCTCAGTGGGAACACGTGCAGCCTGGGCTGCGGGACCTGCACTGGCTGCCGGTTGTGTACCGTGTTCGCTATAAGGTGCTGGTTATTACCTTTAAAGCCCTATATGGCTGAGGACCTGCCTACCTTAGGGACCGCCTCTCCCCATATGTTCCCCAGAGAGCACTGAGATCTAGCTCCCAAAACCTCTTAAAAATCCCTGGGCCAAGAGAGGCTAGACTGAAGACAACCAGGGAGCAAGCCTTTTCAGCAATGGCCCCTCGATGGTGGAATCCACTTCCAGAGATGGTGCGAGCCCTGCGGGACCTGAGCCAGTTCTGCAGGGCTTGCAAAACCTCTCTGTTTCAGCTTGCCTTTGGGACAGAACCTGGTTAAACGGATCTGTAGCCATCCAGCCATCTTGTGCATGATTGTGATCTACAGCACTTTATAGCACCGTTTTATCCATCTAATTAACTATGTAACTGAATTGTAACTGAATTGTATTTTAAAATTGTTTGTTTTATATTGTATTTTATTTATATCACGGTGTTCTGTGTCTGTGAGCCGCCCTGAGCCCGCCATCGGCGGGGGAGGGCGGGATATAAAAATAAACTTATCTTATCTTATCTAAAATCCATCTAATTTCAGATGCTTCTGAAAGGATGCCTATTTTTATAGATGGGCAATCATTCCACACTTCAAATATTCCAGTGCATATGTTTTTCAGGAAATGGGTCCCAGCTACTTAACTGCCTACTGTTGCAATAACGCATGCCTCTGACCATGCTGACTGTGTATGTATTCCAGAATTTCTGAGCAAAACAAACAAACAAACATGAAATTAATTGTTTGGGGCAATTACTGTGATTTTCTGAAATAATTACACAAATTCAGGATTCTTAAGTATTACAAAACTCACGCATCCCAAAAAATCCATGTAGTTTTTCATGTCCATCCTAGACCCTTGCCAGTCTGGTTTTTGCCCGGGTTATGGGACGGAGACAGTACTGGTCGCCCTGGTAGATGATCTCCAACGGCATCTGGATCGGGGTGGTGTGGCGGTGCTGATGTTGCTAGACCTGTCGGCCACGTTTGACACGGTCGACCATCGGCTACTAACCTGCCGCCTCGCCGATGTAGGGGTTAGGGGGTCAGCCCTACAATGGCTTTCCTCCTTCCTTGAGGATCGGGGACAAAGGGTGGCAATCGGAGGCAAGCTGTCCCAGAGGCACACACTGGATTGTGGGGTGCCTCAGGGAGCAGTTCTCTCACCGATGTTATTTAATATCTACATGCGCCCCCTTGCCCAGATTGCCAGGAGATATGGGCTTGGGTGCCACCAATATGCCGATGACACCCAGCTCTATCTACTAATGGGCGGCTGGCCTGACTGCATCCCAGAGAACTTGGACCGGGCTCTGCAGGCTATGGCAACCTGGTTAAGGCAGAGTGGGCTGAAACTGAATCCAGCGAAGACAGAAGTCCTTTGCCTAGGTTGGGGCGCCTGGGGAAGGGAAATACCTCTCCCGGTTTTCGATGGGGCACCGCTGAAAGAGGTGTGCCGGGTCAGGAGCCTGGGAGTTTTACTGGAGCCTTCATTATCAATGGAGGCCCAGATTGCAGCCACTGCCAAGTCAGCCTTCTTCCATCTGAGGCGGGCAAGGCAGCTGGCTCCCTTCCATGAGTGCCAAGATCTGGCAACGGTGATTCATGCAACGGTCACCTCGAGACTGGACTACTGTAATGCCCTCTACATGGGGCTGCCTTTGTACCAAACCTGGAAGCTGCAGCTGGTGCAGAACGCGGCGGCCAGATTGCTGTTGGGGCTCCCAAAGTGGGAGCACATACAGTCTGGGCTGCGCGAACTGCATTGGCTGCCAGTTGTATACCGGATTCGTTACAAAGTGCTGGTTATCACCTTTAAAGCCCTATATGGCCGAGGACCTGCCTACCTTAGGGACCGTCTCTCCCCATATGAACCCCAGAGAGCACTGAGGTCAGCCGGGAAAAACCTGTTGACCATTCCCGGGCTGAAAGAGGTGAAGCTGCAAAGCACCCGTGACCGGGCCTTCTCCACTATGGCTCCATGCCTATGGAACCAACTTCCAGAGGAAACGCGGGCCCTGCGGGACCTTGAACAGTTCTGCAGGGCCTGCAAGACTATCCTCTTCCGACTGGCCTTCACTAACTAAGAGGGAAGCTGCTAGGGGACTTGCCATCGGAAAATAGCACTAGCATATCATATTATACTATTTTATTAATTTTAGATTTTAATCAGAATTTTAATTAAACTGTTAATGTAGTTGTTTAAAAATTTTGTATAACTAATGTATGGAATTTTGTTGTGAGCCGCCCTGAACCTGCTCCGGCGGGGAGGGTGGGATATAAATAAAATTGTTATGTTATGTTATGTTATGTTTTGAACTCATTAGCAGTTGTCTTGGTCTCTCCCCGCCCCCCCTCCCCTCATTCTGTGAATTTCCAAGGATGTGGCATTTCTCCCTTCCAGTCAGATCTAACAATGTCTTCTAGCCCAGGGAAGGCAGAAAGCAGTAGCCATGAAAAGCAGCAGGGAGCATAAAGCAGGAGTTTAAACTTTAAATGGCCCGGTCCCAATCAAAAAGCCAGCAAGCCACCCACCACCCAAAATCACATAAGAAGTGGAGAAAGGGCAGTGCAGGCTTCTCCAGGGGTTAATGAGGGCTGCTGGGGACATGGCAAAGCCCCTGATGGCTGGCTAGCTGCACGTACTATACAATGGACAAGGTAGGTGGAGAAAGAAGGGGAACTTTCAAAAGTGTTTAGGAGCTGCGCTCCTGCTGAATCTGAGGCCTGTATATACTTATATGTTGAAAGAAGCAGGACTTTTTTTGTATCAGGAACTCCTTTGCATATTAGGTCACACACCTCGGATGTAGCCAATCCTCCAAGAGCTTACAGAAAGCCCTATAAGAAGAGCTCTGTAAGCTCTTGGAGGATTGGCTACATCAGGGGTTTGTGGCCTAATATGCAAATGAGTTCCTGCTACAAAAAAAGCCCTGGAAAGAAGGATTTGTTATTTATTCAAGGCTGAACCAAAGTATTTCCCCACAAATTTACCTGAGATCTTTCAGCTCAGCCTTATGTATTTATCACAATTAATGAAATAAGAAAGGACTTTATGCTGAAGTAACAGAACCTGAATATCTGTGCCATCTTGATCAGAGAAAAAGGTTATATTCATAAATATAGCTTCAACATACAATTTCCTTACACAGTTATCATTTGAGAATGAGGACAACATGTCTGAATAGAGCGAAAGGAATTATACAGTTTCTCCAGTCAGAGAATTAAGGTCCACTGACAGTCATGTTGTTATTGTGTTACTAAAATGAATTGGAGCATGAAATTCACCTCATGTTCCCAGAGGAACTTTAGGTCACTTCAACACCCTGAGTTCACTTCAGTAAGAAGTTTTCATCTCTGGTTTGGTTTTCTTCTCTCAATGTTAGTCAGATGTGCCACTCAATGAGATGTTGGTTTGACTTGAAGTGAGATCCATCACACCTTCAGAGGTTTTTCTGGATCTTTATTCCTGAAAACTAACTCCAATGTTAGAATCCTCATGTAAAGTCACCCATCTTGCTCTGTATTTGTAGCAACAGTAAACAATATGTTTTCTTCTCTGTTTCTCATTATTATACATGTGCCAGTTAGCTTGTCTTGACTGAGCAATTCTAAGAATTTCCTTTTAATAAAGTTTATTGAAAGGTTTGCGGTTGAGGTTTTGTTGAGGTCTGTTTTAACTGGTTAAATCAATGTTTCAAGAAAATGACAATTATACTTAAATTAGTAAACAGTTTGTAAACAAGCTAGAGAACTGTTAATATGTATGTACAGCATCTTTGTGGTCAATACTAATAAGGTCAACAATCCATCAGAAAATTCTTCTCAATTGCTCCTGTACTCATTTGCATCTGAAAATTAGTCTAGTTTATTGTCATCTTCTGCTATCATTTTCATATTATTTATCTCTAAGGAACTCATGCTCATGATCCATTTGGACTTATATAGGACTTTTGCATCAATTTAAATCACTTTTCACTAAAGTTATTCTACATGACTGTACAAATGTGCCTTAATTATGGGAAAAGAACTATAGCCAGATCCCTGAATCAGTGTGGATTAAAGCATAATTTCACAGCCAAACAGAAACATGTTCCCAATCACTGCACTTGAATTATTGTTATGTAGCTTGGGGCTTGTATTAAAATCACTGAATAATTGCAATCAGATTATTATAATCAAGTACAGGGACAGTAATTACAGGTTACAGTCATTTTAAGCTGCCCTGGAAGTCCTGTATAGTGATCATATGCATATTAAAAGTTTATGTTAGTGATAAAATTAATGAACAGGATTGCAAGCTCCTGTCAGTGAGATAGGTGTCACGTATCTTCCTGTACAAGGAGTTGTATTTACCTGGCAAGGACAACCAATATGTTTGCATGAGTTCTATTTTCCATTCCAGCTAGATAAAAACAGGAAAGGGGGATTCTACATTTGTAGGCCCCTTAAAGATCTATTCCATCACCAGTCTGCATTTCCATATGTGGGTATTATACTTTTGATGTCAGAATTGGGTTTCATAAGACTTTGCTAATAATGGAATACATTTGCTAAAACATATCTAAGACACTGAATACTATAAACAGGACAAAATCTTTAATTGTTTTATTTGAAATCACAGAAGATTCAGTGTAGTATAACTTTAGAAGATGCTCACAAGGTTACCTTGGCCCAGTCACTGCCTTGCAGCCTAACCTATTTCACAAGATCATTGTGATGATAAAATGCAGAAGACCCTTATATGTCACTCTGAATTCCTTTGAGAAAGGGTGGAATAAAAATGTATTATGCTAAATAGATAGCTAAATAATGAATATTTAGCACAGTTCTTGAAAATTCCATTTGTGTAGAGTATCAAAAGTCAGTTTGTGTACTGTATGGTATTATCTGGTCACTTCAAGAAGGAATTTGAAGAGGATTGCCTGTAACTGACTATGAGAGAGCTCTTTTTTCTACCACTTCATACTGCACCAGAGAGCAGAAGTTTGTTTTAATAGGTTTGGTTACAGTAGACTGATAAGGCTATAGCCAAGGTATCTGTTTGCTTCTGAAGAAATGTAATAATCACTTAAGCAGTTTGTATGTAATATTTATAGAATTATTTGATATGCAAGGCCTGCTGTAGCTTGCTTATGGAGTTTTTCAGTTTTCATGTAAAAATTCCAGAACATTATCTTGTGTTTCATAGATTACTACAAAGCTTTCGACTGTGGGGCTCATAAAAAGCTATGGATGGTTTAAAAAGAAATGGGTGAGTCACAACATCTGATCCTTTCAAGGAGCAATTTATACTCTGGACAAGAGGCTACTGTTAGGGCAGAATATGGAGAAACAGAATAGTTCCCAATCAGCAAAGAGGTCTTGCATGGTTGTATTTTATATCCCTATCTGTTCAATCTATATGCATAACATATCACAAGGAAAACTGGATTAGACACAGATGAAAATGGAATAAAAACTGGTGGAAGCAGGGCTTTTTTTGAGCAGGAATGCACAGGAACGCAGTTCTGGCTGGCTTGGTGTCAGGGGATGTGGCCTAATATGGAAATGAGTTCCTGCTAGGCTTTTTCTAAAAAAAAAAAGCCTTGAGTGGAAGGGACATTAAAATTTGAGATATACAGATGATACCACATAACTGGCAGAAAAAATGAAGACTTGAAACAATTACTGATTAAAGTTAAAGCAGAAAGTACAAAAGCAAGATTACAGCAGAAGCTCAGAAAGAGAAAAATAATGACTACTGAGGAATTATAGTTTTAAATGTGATGATGGAGAAACCGAAATTATGAAAGATTTTATATTCCTTGGCTCAATCATCAACCAAGTCGGCCCCTTCCCAGCCGGATTGGCACGCCAGTTAGAGGCTGGGGGCCACTCTTTGCCCTCTCGGAAGGAGGGAGGCTGGCTTCGGCTTCCTGGCCATCTGGGAGTCCATGGATGGGCATGGTGTCGGGGCTATAAAGCCCTGCCCCCCGCTTAAGTGGCGCATGTCATTGCGTGCGTCCAGGGGCCAAGGCTTGGGAGTGCAAAGTGGCAGGCAGGCGCAGGCGAGCCACCACAGCAGAGCAGCTGATCGAGGTGATGCGGAGCAGCTGAGAACGTCTCCAGGGAGCCCGCACTTGGCTGAGTCGGCGCAGCTTGGGGTCACAGTTTGGCTTGCGGGGGGCAGGAAAGAGCTTGAGAGGGGGGGCGTAGGGCACATGGTGAGGCCGGAGGGCCCCCTGCCTCCCCCCCTTCCCCCTGTTGATTGGGGTATAGGGGTAGTTTCCGGGGGCTGGGTGTCCTTTCACCCCCCCCCCCCCTGCTTGCAGTCTTGTGGTGCAGGGGGTGAAGCAGGGCCCCTCTAAAGGGAAACAGCCTGCAAAGAAGCAGGCCCAGCAACCCAGTTCCTCGGGTGATGTGAGCGAGGAAGCCCAGCTTCGGCAAGCCATTATTGGCCAGTTGGTTGCTTTGGAGGAACAGAGGGGCGCGGTAGGGGCTTCCACATGGGCCAGGCGCCACAGGGCGCCAGGTCGGTCGTCCAAGCTAACTTTTGAAAAAGAAGTTCTGGCTCGTCTTTCTGCATTGCAGGGTGGAGCTGTGGGCGCAAGCATGCGGCAAGAACCGGACCAGGAAGAGGACATTGACACCGGAGATGCAGCTGGTGGGGAGCTCGTGCAGAGGGTAGGGTTCTGGGCCCCTTTGAGACTCCGCCAGTACCCACTTTACGAGTATCCCCCTTGGGGGTGGTGCCCAAAAAAGCACCAGGAGAATAGCTCCTGATTCATCATTTGTCTTACCCCAGGGGTGGATCAATGAATGATTCCATTCCGGAAGTTCTCTGTTCGGTCAGGTACACCTCATTTGAACAAGCGGTCAAAGTTGTTTGGGGTTGTGGTGTGGGGAATGAATTGGCAAAATGCTACATTAAGTCAGCGTTTCGCCTTTTGCCCATGAAGGAAAGTTTTGGTTTTGAAGGAACGTATTATATAAACAGGGCTCTACCTATGGGATGCTCAGTGTCCTGTGCCGCTTTTGAGCGGTTTAGTTCCTTTATGGAATGGGCGCTTCGGAGCAAGTCTGGGTTGAGTGATACCATTCACTACCTTTTCGTGGGCCCTTCCAGATCCGGGCAATGTGCCAAGTTGTTGCGGTCATTTGAGCGCGGGAGCTTGGGGTCCCATTGACCCATGAAAAGACAGAGGGCCCCAGCTCGGTGCTTACTTTTTTAGGCATCGAGCTGGACACTACGCAGCGAGCTTCACAGCTGCCTGCGGATAAGGTGGAAGGCATCAGGGTTCACTTAGCTTCTCTTAAGAAGCAGTTTAAGGTGTCGCTATTGGAGCTCCAGCAGTTGGTAGGGCACCGCAACTTGCTTGCAAATTTGTGGCTCCTGGAAGGGTCTTTTTGTGACGCCTATATGATGCCATGGGTCACCTGCGGTTCCTCCAACATAGAGTGCAGATGATCAAAGGTATGCGGAAGGATCTAGAAGTCTGGGAGGATTTTTCAGAATCCTTCAATGGAATTTCCTTTTGGAGGGAGGACTTGAAGTTAGAAGCAGAGCTCCAGATATCTTCGGGTGCGGCAGGTGCCACCGGATTCAGGGTATGTTTTAGGGGACATTGCTGCGTGGAACAGTGGCCCACAGCGTGGTTGGACAATGGGTTGCGCCATGATCTCACCTTTTTGGAGTTTTTTCCCACTGTGGTAGCCGTTTGGCTTTGGGGTGAGCAGCTGGCCAAACATACAGACCATTTCTAGTGTGATAACATGGCTGTGGTACATGTTATCAATTCCTTGTCATCTAAAGCACCGGTGGTGATGAACTTGGTGCGGTCATTTACTTTACGATGGCTGCATTTGAACATTCTGTTTTTGGCAAGGCATGTTCCAGGGGTGTGCAATGG
Organism: Heteronotia binoei; assembly: GCF_032191835.1. Taxonomy (NCBI): domain Eukaryota; kingdom Metazoa; phylum Chordata; class Lepidosauria; order Squamata; family Gekkonidae; genus Heteronotia; species Heteronotia binoei. The sequence continues at coordinate 121,551,924 of NC_083226.1, read as the reverse complement.
GATGGCGGATGCTCTATCTTGTCAACAGATCGAGCGTTTTCAACAGCTTGCACCGGAGGCAGACCTGCAGCCAGAGCGAATGCCACTGGAACTTTGGCAGCTTGGGAGGCGGAAGCCAGTAGGGTAATCTGACTAGCATTGGCACCAAGTACTCGAAAAGCCTATGAGAGGGTGGAGTCGCAGTTCCAGGTTTTTAGGTTAAAACAATTTTATTGGTAACATATGGTAATAAATCTATTTCTTACATCTTTAAAAACTTGTTTTATCTACCCCATATATTTCTACTCACCCCTCCCCCCGTTACTTGACCCCCACCGGTGTTATTTACTTAAAATGCAAATATTTAAAGGTACCCTTAACTATTAAAACAAAAATTTATATTCTTCTTTTTAAAACTTAATCATTATCAAAAATTGTCCAATGTCCTTTCATTTTCCACTCTTTTTCTACATATCTTCTAAACTTTTTCCACTCCATCTTAAAAACTTCTAAATCATAGTCTCTTAGTATTCTTGTTAATTTGTCCATTTCATTCCATGTCATAACTTTTATAATCCAATCCCATTTCTCTGGTATTTTTTCTTGCTTCCACAAATGCGCATATAATGTCCTAGCAGCTGAAAGCAAGTATCAAATTACAGTTCTATCTTCTTTTTGGAAAATTTTCCATTTGTAATCCCAATAGAAAAGTCTCTGCAACTTTCTTAAATTCATATCCCAAAATCTTAGAAATTTCTTGCTGAATCATCTGCCAATACTTTTTCAATCTTTCACATCACTTTAAAACAGTTCTCTTTAATATTATGACACATCGAGAGCTTCATAAAATTCTTCCAAAAGTATTCCCAAGTTTCCATCTGTATTTCTTTGTTTACATTAATTGCCCATTTAATCATTTGAGATTTCACTATTTCATCCTCCGTAGACCATTTCAAAAGTAATTTATATATTTTTGAAATTAATTTTTCATTATCTCCAAGCAGAACTTTTTCCATTTCTGTTTGTTCTTTTCTTATTCCTTCAGTTTTGATATCGTTATCCACCAAGCTCTTTATTTGTTGTATTTGGAACCAATCATATTTATTATTCAACTCTTCAGCAGTTTTCAATTCTATTTTGCCACTTTGTATTTTTAATAATTGATTATATGGCAACCACTTTTCTTCACCTATCTCAGCCGTTATTTTTATTACTTCAGCTGGCACTATCCATAACGGTCTTCTCTCATCTCCATATTTCTTATATTTCATCCATGTATTTAGCAAATTATTTCTTATATAATGGTGAGAGAAAAAACCGTCCATCTTCTTTTTTCCATAATACAAATACGCGTGCCAGCCAAATTTATTTCCATGACCTTCCAGCACTAAGAGTTTTTTGTTTAACAGCGTTATCCATTCTTTTATCCACACTAAACAAACTGCTTCCTGATATAATTTTAAATTCGGTAGTTGAAATCCACCTCTCTCTTTTGCATCTGTCAAAATTTTCATTTTAATCCTTGGTTTCTTCCCAGCCCACACAAATTCTGAAATTTTCCTTCGCCATTTATCAAATTGTTTACTATTTTTCACAATGGGAATAGTTTGAAACAAATACATTTTTCTTGGTAGAATATTCATTTTAATTGTAGCTATTCTACGCAGCAGTGACAAATTACGTTTATTTCATTTTAACATATCTTCATCCATTTTACGCCATACCTTCTCATAATTATTTTTAAACAAATCAATATTCTTCATTGTTATCTCCACACCTAAATATTTTACTTTGGAGGTGACTTCACAGCCCGTTAGTCTCTGCAATTCTTGTTGCTTATTTATTTGCATATTTTTGCATAGAAGTTTTGATTTTTCTTTATTAATACAAAGTCCTGCCAACTCCCCATATTCTTGTATTTTGTCTAACAACAAAGGTGTGACTTGTATGGGGTTTTCATTTATAAACATTATATCATCTGCAAATGCTCTGTATTTGTAAGTAAATCTTTTTATTTTTAATCCTTCTATTTCTTTTTCTTCTTGAATCTGTATCAGTAATATTTCAAGAGTCATTATAAACAACAATGGGGAAAGTGGACAACCTTGTCTTGTACCTTTGCTGATAATCATATCTTCTGTAAGATCTGCATTTATACATAGCCTTGCAAGTTGTTCAATGCATATTGTTTTTAACATTCTTATAAAGCTTTCTCCCAGCTCCATTTTCTCCATTACTGCAAACATAAAGTCCCAATTTAAATTGTCAAATGCTTTCTCTGCATCCGCAAAGAATAATGCTACTTCCTTTTCTGGATGTCTTTCATAATATTCTACAATATTTACAACAGTTCTGATATGTCTCTTATTTGCCTTTTGGGAAGAAACCCTGCTTGATCTTCCTTTATAAAATTTATCAAATGTTGTTTAAGCAGTTCTGCCAAGATTTTTGTATATATTTTATAGTCATTATTTAATAGCGAAATTGGTCTATAATTTTTTACATTTGTGACATCTCCTATCTTCCTTCGGTATCAATGAAATAACAGCTTCCTTCCATGTGTTTGGTATTTTCCCTTCTGTTCTTATCATGTTCATCAACTTCTGCAATTTCGGTGTTAACTCATCTTTAAAGGTTTTAAAATATTTAGCTGTATATCCATCTGGCCCAGGTGCTTTTCCATTTTTCATTGCATTAATTGCTGCTTCAACTTTTATTTTTTCAATTGGTTCAGTCAAAACTTTTCACATATTTTCAGTTAAGGGTTCTATTTTTATCTTTTGTAAATACTCATCCATCTTTTTCTTTATTTATTTTCACACCTTTAAATAACTTGGCATAGTACTTAAAAAATCTCTTAAACATAAGAACATAAGAGAAGCCATGTTGGATCAGGCCAACGGCCCATCAAGTCCAACACTCTGTCACACAGTGGCAAAAAATTTTTTATATACACACATACACTGTGGCTAATAGCCACTGATGGACCTGTGCTCCATATTTTTATCTAAACCCCTCTTGAAGGTGGCTATACTTGTGGCCGTCACCACCTCCTGTGGCAGTGAATTCCACATGTTAATCACCCTTTGGGTGAAGAAGTACTTCCTTTTATCCGTTTTAACCTTTCTGCTCAGCAATTTCATCGAATGCCCACGAGTTCTTGTATTGTGAGAAAGGGAGAAAAGTACTTCTTTCTCTACTTTCTCCATCCCATGCATTATCTTGTAAACCTCTATCATGTCACCCCGCAGTCGACGTTTCTCCAAGCTAAAGAGTCCCAAGCGTTTCAACCTTTCTTCATAGGGAAAGTGCTCCAGCCCTTTAATCATTCTAGTTGCCCTTCTCTGGACTTTCTCCAATGCTATAATATCCTTTTTGAGGTGCGGCGACCAGAACTGCACACAGTACTCCAAATGAGACCGCACCATCGATTTATACAGGGGCATTATGATACTGGCTGATTTGTTTTCAATCCCCTTCCTAATAATTCCCAGCATGGCGTTGGCCTTTTTTATTGCAGACGCACACTGTCTTGACATTTTCAGTGAGTTATCTACCACGACCCCAAGATCTCTCTCTTGGTCACGCTCTGCCAGTTCACACCCCATCAACTTGTATTTGTAGCTGGGATTCTTGGCCCCAATGTGCATTACTTTGCACTTGGCCACATTGAACCGCATCTGCCACGTTGACGCCCACTCACCCAGCCTCAACAGATCCCTTTGGAGTTCCTCACAATCCTCTCTGGTTCTCACCACCCTGAACAATTTAGTGTCATCCGCAAACTTGGCCACTTCACTGCTCACTCCCAACTCTACATCATTTATGAACAAGTTAAAGAGCATGGGACCCAGTACCGAGCCCTGCGGCACCCCACTGCTTACCGTCCTCCACTGCGAAGACTGCCCATTTATACTGACTCTCTGCTTCCTATTACTAAGCCAGTTTTTGATCCACAAGAGGACCTGTCCTTTTACTCCATGACTCTCAAGTTTTCTAAGGAGCCTTTGATGAGGAACTTTATCAAAAGCTCTTTTTATTCCCTCTTGGGTAACCACCTCTCTTCCATCTACCACAATTTTATTAATAATTTTATTTTCTCTCTTTTTCTTCAGTTGCCAAGCCAAATACTTTCCAGGTTTATTTGCTCCCTCAAAAGATTTCTGCTGCAGTCTTTTCAAATTCCATTCCAATTCTTTATTTAACAAATGTTTATTTGCATTTGTAATATTGTAATTTCCCTTATAAGTTTCTTTTTCCCTGGCCTTTTTCTCAACTCCCCTTCTTTTTTCTTTATTTCATTTTGAATGTCCAACAACTGTTTTTCTCTTGCTCTCTTATCTTTATTATTCAAAGTAATCAATATTCCTCTCATTACTGCTTTATAGGCATTCCAGACCATCTGAAATTCTATATCCTCTTTGTCATTCATTTGAAAGAAAGCTTTCGTTTCATTTTCTAGATATGTCACTATTTCTTTATTCTGTAGCAAATCTTCATTCAATCTCCATCTTCTCAACTTCTTAGACAATTTTGTAATCCACATTATTGGGTTATGATCAGCCCCAATTTTGGGTAAAATCTCTATTTTCCTTGTTATAAGACCTAAATCTTTAGTGCCCCACAACATGTCAATTCTGGGGAAAGTTTTGTGTCTTGCTGAATAAAAAGTATATTCCCGAACTTCAGCATTAAATTTCCTCCATATATCTTCCCAATTTTCTTGTTTGACCAATTAAAAAAAAAGACTTTGGCAATTTTCCTTCTTTGCTGTTATTTTTTTTCCCTCCAGACCTGTCCAATGAGTTCTTAACTGTACCATTAAAATCTCCCATTAACAAAACTTGGTCATAAGTCAGTTCATCAAGCTGTTGTATAATGTCTTTAAAAAAAACATCCTTTGCGCCATTAGCTGCATACAATCCCAATAACAGTTTTTTTCCATTTAATATTATCTGTACTGCTATAAATCTTCCATCTTTATCTTTAAACACTAATTTTGGCTCCAATTCTTGTTTAATATAAAAAAACCCACTCCCCTTTTCTTCTGTTTAGCCAATGAAAAAAATTCCACTCCCAATTGTTTGTTCCATAAAAATTTATAATCCTTTTGTTTAATATGCACTTCTTGCAAAAAAATTATATTAGAATTTTGTTTCTTAATCCAATGAAATGTTGCCCTTCTTTTTTGTGGTGAATTTAGTCCATTAACATTCCAAGACAGTAATTTGTAATCCATCATGGTGCAAATTCTTTATTTTCTTGAAAAAATCTACGCATATCCTGTGCATTTGTAATTGTGATTCTTTTTCCCTGGAGTTCAAAACTCAAACCTTCAGGTATTATCCATCTAAACCTCATTCCATTGTCTCTCAATTTTTCTGTCAATTTTTTATATGTTCTTCTATCATTTATCACTTGCTTTGGCAGCTCCTTCATGATTCTCACTCTACTGCCTCCCACTATCAGTGTCTTTTCAAAATTTTTATTCATGATTCTTCCCACCATTTCCTTTGTCATAAATCTTATGACAACATCTCTTGGTAAGTTATTTTTCTTGGCACAAAGTGAGTTCACTCTATACATATAGTCATACATGTTTTTAGTCTCTTCAGGGTTTTCCTCTAAAAATTCTGCAATTATTTTTATTATAAATTCCTTTACATCACCATCCTCCTTTTCAGGTACTCCTCTCAGACGTATCTGAGTCTCTATCAATTTGCAGTCATGGATTGTCACTTTTTCTTGCATTTTCAACAAGGTGGAATCATATACATTCATTCTGCCTTCTAACTCCTGCACTTTCTTAGATGTTTCCTCAGTTTCCTTCCTGAGATCTTTCACATCTTTTCTAATCTCTGCAATAATTTATTTTTTCGATTCATCTATCATCTCTCTCACCCCTTTCATCATTCTGGCCTCTATTGCCTCTAGTTGGTCCTGCATTTTTTCTAAAGAAGTAGCCCTTGTACGGGGCTGCTTATGTTCAGACATTTAAAAACAGCAAAAATTTGGACCTCACCAATTTCAAATTCAACTATCAAATTCAAAAGAGTAGAACTTGCCCTTTACAACAAGCCCAATTTTGCTGTCCTTGGAGCTCCCAAAGTCAAGATATTTATTTTTAAAGTTTTTAAATCTTCCGAAATGGCGGCCGCAACTTTTTACTGCTCCCTACAATTTTTCCCCCTTTTAAAAATGTCCAAAGTACACACAAATAATATGACCAATAGTATTTATCTTCTTACTCTCTTCTCAGTTAACTCCAACAATTTTTAATGTCCCGAATTCTTTAAAAACATTGTTTTTATTTTGACCTCCCAGCAATGGCTGCCGATGTTTCTCAAAGGTATATATTCCTAGAGTAGGTTTTCCTTCCGCTACTTCCTGCTTTTGTTGCCACGAAGTCTCATTCACACTGGTAAGGAGATCTCACGATACTTGATGTACTTCCTGTCTTGCTTGAATGTGCTGCAGGTCTGTGACGATGTGACAATTGTTGGTCTTTTTTCAAAACCGCAAGTAGACTAAACAATAAATTCCTTTCCACTTTTTAGCTCTTTTTAACACTGTCCTTTATATGTATAAAGTCCAAATTTCATCTCTTCCTCCCCTCTTTTCCAGACTTTCTAGATTTTTCTTTCCCACCTTTTAAATTTACTCCATTAAGCTGTAAAAAGTTCCAGAATGAAAGATAGTAATCTGTACCTTCTCTTCCAATTATCCAAGTTCTCACCGGTCTTTCAAAGCTTTAGATGTTTAGCAAAGTTCAAGACGGTTAGGATCCTGTCAAGCTTATGTCAAAGAAATGACTTGGAAAGCTTCTAAAGATGATGAAAATGCAACTCTTCCCAGAGACCCCTCAAAGAAGCCCCCCCCCCCCCAGGACTCCCTTTCAGCCAAGGTAAATCTCCTTAAAGTTTCCTGTGCATATCTTGGACTAATCTTTAACTGAGAAAAGTAGGCAGTAGGCATTGAATTGCCTTCCACTACCCTGAACAGCTCCAGCCTGCTCTTGTTATGAGAAGCAGCTCAGCTCGACATTTTCCTCCCCCGGAAGTCGCAGTTCCAGGTTTTTAGGAGCGCTGTGAGGCTCCCTGACAACTGGCCAGTCCCAGTGGTACACATTTTCCAATTTTGCATCCATCAGAAGGACAGAGGGTTAGGCATTAAGTCAATTAGAGGCCAATTGTCTGCACTAGCTTTCATTAGTAAAGCGCAGGGCCTTTCGGAGGGCACCGGCGATTTTAGAGTCAGGAAGATGTTGGAAGGTTGGGAGAGAGAACGGGGCCCAAGGGGGGATGCCCGTCAGCCCATATCCCCTTCAGTGCTGAAGGGTCTTCATAGGGTCTGGCCTGAGGTATGCTCGTCTTCTTTTGAGGCCGCTCTTTTTCACGCAGCCTCTTTGGTTGCCTTTTTCGATGCACTTCAGATCAGTGAGTTGGTTGTGCAGTCGAAAACGGGCAATTCTGACCGGGCGTTGCAAGCCAGTGACATTAAATTTGTGGGGGGACAGGTTAGGCTGACTGTACAGAGGTCAAAAACTGACGAGCAGCTGAGGGGCTCCGCTATTACGATAGGGCAATGTGCAGTGGCAAAGCTGTGCCCAGTCAAGGCCTTGGAGCAGTATATACTACTCAGGGGTGAGGGTGAAGACCCTTTGTTTTGTCATAGTGAGGCCCCCCCCTTACAAAATATCAATTTTGGGCAGTGACGGGTAAGGCACTGGCAGCGCTGGGATTAGGGGGTGTAAAATTCGGAACACATTCATTCCGAATTGGGGCGGCATCTACGGCTGAGGCAATGGGTTACATCCCCCCTGCCATACAGCGAATGGGCCAGTGGCGGTCAGCGGCCTATAGGTCATATGTTCGCCCATTGGTCTTTCAGTGAGTGCGTGGGGGGCACATGCGCAGTGGGTGGCCCACGGGCATGCAATTTTCTGGGTTTTGACTGTTTTTTCTGTTTTTCAGGTGCTGGGGCTCGTAGAGAGAGGTGGCAAATTCTCATTTACGGGCACAACATGGGGTTCTGGGCAGTCCACCAGGCCAGGAGATTGCCAGTGGGCACCCAGCTGGGTCTCAGCGAGTGGGCAACGGTGGAGTGGCTGGGTCGCTGTGGCCTACGCTGGCCAGGGATCATGCCACTGTTGTTCCGTGGGAGGAGTGGGCCTCCTCCACACATCCTGGTCATCCATCTGGGGGGTAATGACCTGGGTTTTATGAAGGGGAAGGCCCTTTCTTTGCAGGCGCAGGAGGATCTGCAGGCCATTAAGCAGAGATGGCCAGGAGTTCTCTTGGTGTGGTTGGCAATTTTGCCACGTAGGGTCTGGCGGTCTGCCCTGTATCCTGGGGGGATAGAACGGGCCAGACGTAAGGCTAACCGGGCCTTGCAAAAGGCCATGGAAGGGGGTTTGGGCATATTTCTTCCCCATCCGGCCATACAGGTCGAGAATGCTGACTTGTATAGGTCAGATGGAGTTCATTTATCTGATCTGGGCAACCGGGCCTTTTTGAACGAACTAAGGCAGGGGTTGCGGTCGGCTCTGGGCCATCCGGTGAGTGCTAATGCCTAAGCAGAGGCTTGGCATTGGCGGTGGCGGTGGCAGGATGAGGTATTGGCTGCAGTCTTTTCAGGGGAGCACCTATGGCTCTGCACTAGTGAGTGCAGGTGGTCTGTATGAATGGTAGATGGGCATTATGGCTCAATGCTGGGAGTGCAGATCACGACAAAGCTTCGCCGGGGCGGATCTTTCCTGAGTGATGGATGCCGGCTGTAGTGGAGGTGGAGTTTGGGCCTGGCTGCTCAGCACCAGTCAGATGATATTGGACTTGTGCTGGGGGCAGGGTGGCTCGCCCTTCTAGGACAAGGCAGGGTCCTGTGTTTTGACCCCAGGGCTTGTCCTGTTAGGCCTATACCTCTTGCCATTCTAGTTCGTTCAAGTTATGTTTCAATAAAGCGGCCTGGTTTTTATCCAATACACTGTGTAAGCCTCTTCATTCTGACTGGGGGGAGTCCGTGGATGGGCGTGGTGTCGGGACTACAAAGCCCCGGCCCCTGCCCGAGTGGCGCAGTTCTTTCAGGCTCTTGGCCCACCCACCCGCCCTATGCAGTACAGGTTTTTACCGGCCGCCTTATTAGGGGCCAGGTAAGAATTTTTTTCATTTTCACAGAATTGGCTTATGTAAATTTGTTTTTTGCCTACCTTGTACTTCTTGATAGTGTAGGAAGTTTGGGGAGAAGTTGGAAGATTTGGTCGCTTGGCAGGATGAGGTATTGGCTACAGTCTTTTCAGGGGAGCACCTATGGCTCTGCACCAGTGGGTGCAGTTGGTCTGTATGAATGGTAGATGGGCTTTACGGCTCAATGCTGGGAGTGCAGATCATGACAAAGCCATTCCGGGGCAGATCTTTCCTGAGTGAGGGATGCCGGCCGAGGTGGAGTTGGAGTTTGGGCCTGGCTGCTCAGCATCAGTCAGATGATATTGTGTGGGCCAGCTGGGTGGCTCACCCTTCTAGGACAAGGCGGGGTCCTGTGTTTTGACCCCAGGGCTTGTCCTGTTAGGCCTATACCTCTTGCCATTCTAGTTCGTTCAAGTTATGTTTCAATAAAGCAGCCCGTTTTTTATCCAACACACTGTGTCAGCCTCTTCATTCCAACTGGGGGAGGCAAAAGCGAGACTGCAGCCAAGAAATCAGAAGGACACTGAGACTTGGAAGGGCAGCTGTGAAGGATCTAGTAGAGATCCTAAAGTGTAAGGATGCTTCTCTGGTGACCAAGATCAGGATAGTTCATACTGTAGTATTCCCCATTACTATGTATGGGTGTGAAAGTTGGACAATGAGAAAGCCAACAGGAAGAAACGTCATTTATTTGAAACATGGGTTTGGAGGAGAGTTTTATAGATACTGTAGACTTCCAGAAAGACATATAAGAGGATTATAGTTCAAATCAAACCTGAACTTTCCTTAGAAGTTGAAATGACTAAATGGAGGCTACCTAGGGTTGCCAGGTCCTAGGCTCTTGCCTGCGGGGAGGAGGGAAGCTTTTCAGGAATTGGAAGGGGGGGGTGACATTGCCATGTGCAGGTAAAACAGTATTTTGGATTTCCCAAGGCTCCTTCCTCATGTTTTACTTAATCATCAAGAGTCATGCCAGAAGCCACATTTTCCTGGGCAAGAATTCCTGTCCAGTAGAAGCACTTGCAGCTGGTGAGTTTAACAGTCCACTTCCTTCACTGACTGTTTTCTTCTTGACTCACTGTGCCCTCTAAAGAAAGCAGCAGCATCACCAACAGCACCAAGAATACCAGAGACGCAAGGAGAAGCTTTAACCACAAGTCCTTTCCCCCCAGCATCTCTCTTTATCAGTACACTATCAAGAACCATGCTCCACACAAACCTAGCTTTCTGGTATCATTATGTGGTGAAAAGTGCAGTCAGGTCACAATTGACTTATAGTGACCCCATAGGGTTTCTAAGGCAAGGGGCAAACAAAAGTGGTTTGCAATTGGCTGCCTCTGTGAAGCAGCTCTCGACTTTCTTGATGGTCTCCCATCCATGTACTAACCAAGGCTGACCTTGCTTAGCTTTTGAGATCTTACAAGATTGGGCTAGCCTGGGCCATCCAGGTCAGAGGTATTGTTATAAAATGGACAAAAATATTGAAGATTTTTGCATCTGTCAGATAAACTTATTTGGAATCTTTAAAATAAATATGTAATGCAGGAACCCATGGTGGTATCTTAATATTCTCATTTAAAAGACAAAATCTTATTGGTATGTCTACATAAATCTTTGATTCCAACCATGTGTAAATATGAACTGGATTTTGACTGGTTACATCTAATATTAGAATTCAAAACTCTAGAGGTAGCAAGGCATGAAAGGTTCCAGTTACAGATAACCTCTTGAACATAGGATGATAAGCATTGCTGCATCATGCTATTCTTCTTCTTTGTTTCTGATTCTGACAGAACTGGACTTTATCATCTTATTTATAAACATACGTGATGTTTAATAAAGCAACCCAGCATTCTGGAAATGCTGTTGTAAAGCCATGTTTATGGTGCTAAAACTGATGATTTTGTCAAACCTAAGCAAATATTTGGTGGATCAACAAATCATAACTAATATAAGACTTTGTAGGTACATGTAAGGAGAGGAGGGAGAGTGAGAGAGAAATGCAGGACCGATCAGGCTATGATGTAAACTGGTGACATCATTTATACAGTAAAGGGCTCAGCAAAGAACATACATGTTGATTTTTCATAAAGGAGAAAACCAGTGGCCAGATTCAGCTGTGGAGGGTGGTCAGTCTCAAAGGAAACAGATCAAATGAAGGCAACACAGGAATGCAGTACAAGCCAGGAAGGAGGGATCTGTGGCCCATTTTTGCAGAATCACCAAATGATCTGTTGAATAGCTAAATTCCATGTCTAGTTCTGAAAACCATGCTTTCAAAATAACTGTAGTGGAAAAGTCTTCTCTTAGAGCCAGTAGAGGAATGACATCAGTTTTCTGGGCAGTCCTTGCATTATGCTTAGTGTTGCAGATGTCTACCCAAAATAACTTTTACCCAATCCACTTTTTAAATGAGCATAAGAACCTCAAACCACAGATCCTTATAACAAGATGGTACATACATATTTAAAAAAAAATTAAAAGCATCATATTATACATGATTTGGAAAGAGGAATTTACTTCTTCACATGTAGAAAATGATAAACGGATGTCTATTACAAATATAAATGAAAAAGAACCTGACATTCAGGAGGAAAAAAAAAACAGCCAGAAGACTAATCTGGTGCCAGCCAAACAGACCTTCTGCAGCCACCATGACAGCCAACATAAGCCAGATAAAAGGCCAACCAAACACCCAGATGCTGCTCTTGGAAAATAACGTGTTAGAGCTCAGCATCTGGGTTTCACAGCTGCCAAGTCCACCCCATGGGTGTCCACAGTATTGGCTCAGATTCTGGACCAAACAGAAGGGAAGTGGGGAACATGGAACATGCTGAACACCACAGTTAACAAGATGACAAAGAGCCAAGTGAGTGATAAAAATGCACAAACTTGCCAATGTGGTTTAGAACTTTAAAAAAAAAAACAGAAGCCAAATCTAAAATAAATCCTAAATATTACACATAAGTAAGGAGTTTTTTCAGGTTGTAACAAGGTCAGAACTTGAAATGGCAAATGGAGCTAATGAGAAAATCATTAATAATATAAAATGAAGAGAATAAAATGTTTAAGAATCTTGCACGTGACTATTTAGTTGAAAGTGACGATATCCGCCTATAACTTTCTTTTTGTTATTCCAGCTTCTCTGCCACTAGTATCAATTCACTGCTTTGGGGCTTATAATAAAATGTCTGTAGAGAACAGCAATTATTTCATGTTAAGGATTTGCATGATTGGTTGAATCCATGAGGCTTCAGGCAGGAATCTTGAGAGTTCTCATGGACCTCCAGAGAAAGCTTCCCTCTGTAACAAGTAATAAGACTTGCCCAGGTTCTCAGTGTTGGAAATATGTATCTGTTTTGTATGTCCTTTGCAGTGTTCTAAAGTTCCAGTCATTATAGGGTTAACACTGTGCCTGAATCCCTATTGTCTGCATGACCTGGGAAGAAGGTACTGCCTGCTGTCAATCAAGGTTTAGAAGCAGGAAAACCTGTTTTGTCTGTTTGGTCAGTTAGTCAGGTGACTTCCTTTGAGAGGTCAAGAAGAAGGAGGAAGTAGCCTCCATTAAGCACATGATCTTCTAGTGTGAGGATGTAGTTCTATAGTGTTTGTTATTTTCACCTCCCAGTACCCTTTCCCTGTAGAAATAAATATGTTTTTGCTTTTTCATGTTAAATGCCTCTCAATGATTATTTGATCCAGTGATCCAGTGCACTGTTTGAGATAACAAAATAGAATTTCAAACAGAATTCCCTAACACTCAGAACTCCCCAACCCTGGTTCACCAGGAGCTCTTGAAGTGTCTTCCCTTCACCCTGCTTCTTGACAGCCCTGGTGCAGGTGTTTAACCATGACAGCTGTGTTGTAGCCCCCACAGTATGGTGGAAACATTGAAAAGATACCACAGCAGTCCCTCATTCTTCATCTGACCAATTATCCCAGAAGGCAAGTATAAAAGCCACTGTAAAAACATGCCAAATGATCATCTTTTTCTCTGTTAGGCCTGTGTACTCTTACCTTTTGTGGATGATGGCACTGCAATAGTGTGTGTTTGTACACATGAATCATAATCTAATCATTGATTCATTGAGTCTGGTATTAACAGCAGCAGTGGCCCAGACATCTCAGACAGATGTCTTAAAACTGATGAGCTAACCCAGTGCCTTTAACATACAGCGCCTGTACTTTACCAGAGACACTTTTGCTCTGTGCTGGTATGTGCTAACTGTAATATGTCTTACAAAGTGGGGGTTAAATTTTGTCCAGTGTTCCTGCCTCAGTATTCCTCTTCCAAGGAATACTGGGTTCAAAGTAACTGCTATCATATGTATTCTCAATATACTACTGATGCAGTTTCTGAATGGCCTCCATGAATGCCATGCCATTTACATAGCTGCTATAGTCCAGCAAGGGGGGGAGGGGGGGCTCCCTCTTGGGTATCCTGCCCCCCCAGGGAAAGTGTATGCGCAATACATAGCCTCTCCTTTCCCGGTGTAGTGAACGCCGCGTGGTCATTGTCCGGCTATGCCTGGCAGATGGTCACTGCAATGGCCTCTCCTGCATTACTGCATCCATGACAACACCTTCCCGCTGGTCCCCCCCCCTGTTTCTCACAGAGTTTGCCACGTCATGGTGCGACCGAATGTCCGGCGGTATAACCGGATAGGCAGGCTGGGCTCACCAACCTTGCCAGCCAAGAGAAGGAAAACTCTAACATCAAACCCGGGCAGATAGAGCTTGTTAATGTAACACCTACCACCTGGAGGACTCGCTGCAGGCATCCCGGCTTACTGGGCCATGGCAGATGACCCCAAGGTGAAAGGGTGGAGCCAGTACCGCGCAAACTGTGCTTCACCTAAAAATTCCTCTGCGCAGGCCTGAAGGGCATATCCACATCCACAACCCACAACACACCAAGTCCTGCAGCGATGGGCAAGGGGCGAAACGGCAGGTGGAAGATGCCACTGGAAGCCGCAGTCCCGATCCTGCATGTAGGCGGTTCAGGGTATTGGTCGCCTGATGCTGACCAGGAGACGAAAGAATTTTTCGGCAGCACCCTGAATGACCAAGCAGCCTTATCTAGGGACAGCACTGCTTGCTCCACACGGAGAGGGGCCTAGAAAAGGTGGCCTAAACAAAGTTCGTCTCCCCCCCCCACTTGGCTAGCCGCGGTCAACGGGCATCCTTACTTGCGGTCAAAAACTAACAACAAAGAAAAGGCATGCACCTGCCTCACAAAGTGTGCAAAGACTAAAGCTTGCGTGTTGGAACATCAGAACCATGCTTGACACAGTAGACAGTGGTCGCCCTGAACGACGCTCTGCTCTAGTTGCCCACGAACTTATCAGGTTGAAAATTGACATAGCAGCTCTCAGTGAGGTCCGTTTCCCTGAGGAAGGTAGTCTTCAAGAACACGGTGCTGGCTATACCCTCTACTGGTCGGGTAAGTCAAAGGCTGAGAGCCGCCTTTCTGGCGTTGGCTTCATGGTTAGGAACTCCATTGCCTCCAAACTCGAAAACCTGCCAACAGGTCACTCAGATCGCATCATGTCCATGCGCCTCCCACTTCAAAACAAGCAGCATGCAACACTCTTCAGTGTGTATGCCCCAACCCTTCAAGCAGATCCTGCAGAAAAGAACAAGTTCTATGCTGATCTACGCAACCTCGTACGGAAGACCCCTACAGAGGACAAGGTGATCATCCTTGGCGACTTCAATGCCAGAGCAGGTAAAGACTCGGAAGCCTGGAAAGGAGTACTTGGCAAACACGGCATTGGCAACTGCAATGATAATGGGCGCCTCCTGCTAGAATTCTGCACGGAGCACCAGCTCACCATCACCAACACTATCTTTCAGCAGAAGAACAGCCTGAAGACAACCTGGATGCACCCACGGTCCAAGCACTGGCATCTTATCGACTACATTCTGGTGCACCAGAGAGACCTTCGAGATGTCTTACACACTCGAGTAATGCCCAGTGCGGAATATCATACGGATCATTGTCTTGTACGCTGCAATCTCCGTCTTCACTTTAAACCCACACCCAGGAGAGGAGGTATCCCTCGGAGGAAGCTTCAGGTTGGCAGCCTTCAGTCAGCCGAAGTTAAAGCTGCCTTCCAGGCAAAACTCCAGTCAAGAATTGAGGACCCCAGTCGCCCCACAGACCCTTCTCCAGAAGCACTCTGGGAACACCTAAAAACTACCATCCTGTTGACCTCTGAAGAAGTCCTCGGGTTCTCCACAAGGAAGAACAAGGACTGGTTTGATGAGAACAATCAAGAGATCCAAGAATTACTAGCGAAAAAGAGATCTGCCTACCGAGCACATCTTGCTCAGCCCTCCTGTCCCGGGAAAAAAGCAATCTTTCGCGCTGCATGTAGCAACCTCCAGCGCAAGCTTCGAGACATTCAGAACGAGTGGTGGACCAAGCTTGCAGAGAGAACCCAGCTGTGTGCAGACACTGGTGATTTAAGAGGGTTCTACGAAGCCCTGAAGGCAATATATGGTCCATCATATCAGGCTCAGAGTCCCTTGCGTAGTGCAGATGGCCAAGTGCTCCTCACAGACAAGGTATCCATACTGAAACGGTGGTCGGAGTATTTTCAGGTTCTCTTCAGTGCCAACCGCGTAGTTCAAGATTCAGCAATCCACCTCATCCCACTTCAACCCTTGAAAACAGAGTTGGATGAGATCCCCACCCTAGAAGAGACTGTTAAAGCCATCAAGCAACTGAAAAGTGGCAAGGCAGCGGGAGTTGATGGAATCCCACCAGAGATCTGGAAGCATGGGGGCACAGTACTACATAGCACACTTCACAATGTACTTGTCACCTGCTGGGAACAAGGCAAACTACCACAGGATTTTCGCGATGCAATCATCATCACTCTACACAAGAACAAAAAGGAAAAGTCAGACTGCTCCAACTACCGGGGGATAACCCTGCTCTCCATCGCAGGAAAATCCTTGCCAGAATACTCCTGAACAGACTGGTGCCCACCATTGCAGAAGAACTCCTCCCAGAGAGCCAGTGCTGCTTCAGAGCTAACAGGAGCACCACCGACATGGTATTTGTTCTCAGGCAGCTCCAGGAGAAATGCAGGGAACAGAACAAGGGTCTATATGTGACTTTTGTTGACCTTACCAAAGCTTTTGATACCATTAGCAGGAAAGGCCTGTGGCAAATCTTGGAACGTTTAGGATGTCCCCCAAGGTTCCTCAGCATGATCATCCAGCTACATGAAGACCAGCGAGGCCAAGTCAGACACTGCAACGACCTCTCGGAGCCCTTCCCAATAGGCACAGGGGTAAAGCAAGGCTGCGTTCTCGCGCCAACTCTCTTTACGATCTTCTTTAGCATGATGCTTCAAAGAGCCACAGTAGATCTAGATGATGATGATGGTGTCTACATCTGCTATCACACCGATGACAGCCTGTTCAACCTGAGGCGACTAAAGGCTCACTCCAAGACAATGGAAAAACTTTTCCGAGAGCTACTATTTGCTGATGATGCTGCACTCGTCTCCCACTCGGTATCAGCTCTGCAGCTGATAGATCTAGATGATGACGATGGTGTCTACATCTGCTATCGCACCGATGGCAGCCTGTTCAACCTGAGGCGACTAAAGGCTCACTCCAAGACAATGGAAAAACTCATCCGAGAGCTACTATTTGCTGATGATGCTGCACTCGTCTCCCACTCGGTATCAGCTCTGCAGCATATGATGTCCTGCTTTGCAGAGGCTGCCAAGCTATTCGGCCTAGAAGTTAGTCTGAAGAAAACAGAAGTTCTCCACCAGCCTGCACCCCAGGAAGATTATCACCCTCCCTGCATCACTGTGGGTGAATCAGTTCTGAAGACAGTCCAGCAGTTCAGCTACTGGGGTGCATCATCTCCTCAGATGCCAAGATCGACAAGGAGATTGACAACAGGCTGGCAAAGGCAAACCGTGCATTTGGCCGACTGCACAAAAGAGTGTGGAGCAACAAGCATATGAAAAAAGGCACAAAGATCAATGTTTACAAAGCGGTTGTGATGACAACCCTCATCTACGGCTCCGAATCGTGGGTTTTATACCGTCATCACCTGCGACTCCTTGAGCGCTTTCATCAGCGCTGCCTTCGCACCGTCCTCAACATCCACTGGAGTGACTTTGTGACCAACACTGAAGTCCTCAAGCGGGCAGAGGTTACAAGCATCGAGGCACTGCTGTTGAAGACGCAGCTGCGCTGGGCAGGGCATATTTCTAGGATGGAAAACCACCGCCTTCCCAAGATTGCTCTGTATGGCGAACTTTCCACCGGCCATCGAAATAGAGGGGCACCGAAGAAGAGGTACAAGGACTCCTTGAAGAAATCCCTTGGCACCTGTCGCATCAACCATCACCAGTGTTCTGACCTAGCCTCAGATCGCAAAGCATGGAGGCACACCATCCACCAGGCTGTCTCTTCCTTTGAGAACGCACGCATAGCTGGTCTTGAGGACAAAAGGAGATTGAGGAAGAATCGCACTGCTACAGCACCAACCCCAAATCAGACTTTTCCCTGCAGCCACTGTGGCCGGATCTGCCTGTCCCACATTGGTCTTGTCAGCCACCAGCGAGCCTGCAGCAGACGTGGACTACTGCATCCTTCTTAAATCTTCGTTTGTGAAGTCAAGCCGAGAGAGAGATAGTCCAGCAAGGAATATGGCCATTTTCTTCTTCCCTGAGTATAATTCCCAGATCACCTGTTGTCCTCACAATGGATGGTTGACATTTTGAGAAAACTACATTTCCCTACTGCATGTGATACTGCCAAAACAGTGTTCAGTATAGCAGGAAGACTGGACGGAAAGAGACAGCTTCTCTCCTTAAGAAGTTGCCCAACTTAAGAACGGCCCAGTTTAAGAACTTTTCATAAGAACAGCCCAATTTAGCAGACCAGTGGCTCATCTAATCCAGCATTTTGTTTCATACAGTGGCCAACCAGTTTTTTTATGGTGCCAATAATAGGGAAAGGAAGGGGATCGTAGACTCCAAAGGGCAGGGTATAAATCCAAACTCTCCTCCTCTTCTTCTTCTTCTTCTGTGCCCCAACTTCTGTTGGTGCCCTACACACGTGCTGATTTTGCTTAATGGTTGATTATGGAGTGGATTTCAATGGGATTGAAAAGGATGGAGGAAGCCTGTCCGGGGGTGGGGAGTGGGGGGGAGTGGACCCAATTCAGAATAAAGGTGCATGTTCCAGGCATGCCAAATGCATACTTTTAACTAGGTAATTACAGGTTTGGTGACCTCACTAAATTCTTTAAGAACACTTAAAGATGGGAAAGTCAACTTAAAAGTATATGGAAAATAAAAAAGTACATTCTATATGGTGTAAAACCCAAGTAAGATCAAATGCAAAAATCCATGCATATTTCTGACTTACCTAGTACCAGATAACCTCCTAAATTCCTGTAGCAGCCTTTGTCTTCAGAACATTCTGAGGAGACTGGGCTAGCTTCACTGTTGTTGTCCAGTTGATTAGCAATATTCTGCTATCTATTTAAGATGATAGAGTCTGGAGATCTCCTTGTTCTCATGCTTCTGCATCAGTTCAGATTTGATGAGGCATTGATCCTCCCAATAAATGTTGATGCTTTCTGCTTCATTACACTATATGGTACTGAAGCAAGAAATATGTGTAGTACCCATTTCTTATAAATGGTGACCACAGGTATTGGATGCACTACAGGTTGCCTGAACTGCCATTTCCCATTGTTTCAGGTCTTACAGCCCTTTTCAGATGTTACATTTGGCAGTATCCTACAATACTGACAAATGTAACATCTGAAAAGGGCTACCACAATATTTTAAACCTTTCACAGCTGATTGTTGATTCATTTCACTTTGTTTTAATTTCTTGTCTATGACATTTTAAATATCCTTATTTCATACGCAGTTTGTTGTTCAAACCACCCAGCTGACTATGAATGAGCTTATATCAGCTCTGTATAGTATAGTCAGCACTAGGCATCAAACTAGCCAATGGTCTCACTTTACTTTGCTGTCAGTTTCATTTTCTGCTACTCCAGACCAGCATTTTATTTCTTCAATAGAATGCTTGGTGTATGTATTTATTTCATGGGATGTTCTCTTTGAATGGCACTTGTTTCTAAAAAGACTACATTTTAAGGCCAATTGTCAATGACAGGCTGCTTTCGAACATTGCTCCTAACCATGAGAAAATCTCAGAATAAAATTTACCACTCAGTTTGTAACAACAGTGCTTTAGGGAAGATTGATCACTGCTTTTGGAGTTCCAGCAGCTGTAAATTGTTGCAATCTGAGAAGATGTGTGACTTTCCCTCGCAGATGGATTTTGTTCATGGCAGCAGAACAAGAACTTGTTCCATGTTTTCTAATGGCAAATTATCCAAGGTAGGCCACCTAATGCTTAGTTGGACAATCAATTGCAGTTGGATTGATGAAAATAAAATAATCCTTATGCTTCAAGCTTTGCAAAAGTTATCCAATGCAGTTCTGATGATGCTATGGAAAATGAAGAGAAATGAAGTTTCAATGCCTTTCTTTAAACTTTAGGACTCATATTTCTACATGTACCTAATGCAGTGCTTCACCTATTCAGATAATTTGTTTCATCCTTTTCCTGATGTGGCTGGCACTTCTTTTTTTTTTTTTCCAGGGCAAGCTACTTAGTGATTCCTATAACCAGGTGAGAGCTTAGCCTTTCAGGGTTTTGTGTTTAAAAGTGGCATATAAGTTTATTTAACAAGTGTTATTGTCAAGCACGCTCATTTCTGTAACGTAATTTTCTTTTAGACAAAGAGCAGGTCACCAGCTCTCTTCTGCTCCCCCCTTATTTACAACCATCGGGCAAGTAATAAACCCATCTGGCCCAAGGAAGTTTATGCTACAGCCTGGCTGGCATTACTTTCAAGTTGCCTCTCCCACAAGTTCACACAGACAACTCTTATCTTCTTCCAGAATAGTGTGAGAATGGTTGATGTTTCTAATAGCTTAAATTCCTTAGCAATAAAATAGATAGTTGTTTAGCAACCTTTGAACCCGTGACTCAATTATGCATCTGTATGATAACCTTTGATGATATCCTATATAGCAACTGTGTAACTGTGTATACGTCATTACTCCCAAGGCTTGTGTCCTTGGTACAGCTCCTGAGTTTCTAACAATAAAACAGCTTTGATTTAAAACAAAAGACTGCTTATTGAGAAATATCGGCACTTGACAGTTATCTATTTGGAAGTCTCACTCACTCAGTCCCAAAACTTTTGTGAGTTTGTGATGATGAATTAAAACTTTGTAATAGCTGGTCCTGGAATATTCTTGATTCTATGCCTTGGGGGATGGGTGGCTTTTTAAAGCAGAGTTTAAAGAGTTTCTCCTATTTTCTTCTTTTATGATTCCACTAGTACAGGATTATATGTTCTACTCTATTTTAAGCCCACTTTCACTAAGAGAGTTTCTAAAATGAACTCCAGAATTTAAGCATGAGCCATTCGTTGCAGCTTCTACTGGCTCCAGTTTGCCTTCTCTGTGTTACTGATGCAAATGTGCACATTCATAAAACACTAGGGAAAAAGGTAATCTAGCTGTAATTGTATGCAAGATAGTATCTGGTTAGGAATGAAATTCTATTTCACAATCAAATCTGCTCAGGCAGCTCTTCAGATCAAAACTCAAAGAATGGGGATTCCAATAAAACATCTAAAAGGGGAGGCATATTTAGGGAGTTCTTATTTTCTCCTGAAACAACAGAGACCATAAAACACTCCATAAGCATGTACCAATGACCTCAAGATTTGAGGATTCCAGGAACAGTGGACCTATGTGTTATAGCTAGGGTTGCCAAGCGTCTGCCAGCACTCCATCAGCCAGCAGAAGAAAGAAATTTTTTAAAATATATATTTTTAAATTGCTGGCAGTAATGGCATGATGTCACTTCCAAGAAAACCCAGAAGTAACATCACACTTGTCTAAGAACGGATGGAAATTGTTTTTGGCAATTCCTAAAGAGACGTGAGGTCAGTTCCAGGTTTTCCCAAATGAGATGTTATGCTGTCACCGATGACATCCCTATCCAACCCCGGTCTCCTGCTCATTGCTGGGCCAGGTCTACAGCATAGAAATAAAATAATGGAATGGAATAAAAAACTGTCAAAATTAGACCTTTATACTGAAACATATAAAATAATTCTTTAGTATTTTGACAAATAAGGGGCTAGTTTTGAAATGAATTCTGTTATTTTTGGTTTGTTTCTATTTTGTAATGCTTGACATCACTCCTCTGGGATTCCAGAATTACAAGGTTGTTCAAGTACATTAACAGTTTCTATTGAGTGCTAGTGGTCTTCTGCGTAATACTGTGGGACATTCTTTCCTTGGCCTTTGGATTCTGTTCCTCAGAGTTCCACAAAATTAAAGAAGAAAAACCCATGATGGAAAGGAATGTCAATTCAAACCCCAACTGAAATGGAGCTGGAGTAATCTTCAAATACCTGCATCTTTATGAACTTTTCTATGTGCATTGATAAAACATTACAATAAAAGGATCAATGCAATTGTGTGTACTTTCTTGATGGAGAAAAGACATGAAGGAAATTAACACTTCAACAAAACTGGGGAAAATATTAAAAACCATACCTGTTTACCAGGTGTTTAAGAATGCCAGGGGCCAGTCTGGAGCTAGTGTAGTAATAATAAATGCTGTCCAGTCACAGCTGACTTATAGCAACTTATAGTAGCATTTTCAATGCAAGAGAGGGGTTTTGATTAATTGCCTCTGGGAAGTCTCCCATCCAAGTTCAAACCATAGCAAATCTTGCTTAGCTTTTGAGATTTGTCAAGATCAGACTAGCCTGAGCCATCTATGTCAGGGAGGACCTAGTGCAGGAGCAGGGCCAGCTCGCCCACTAGGCAAACTAAGCAGTTGCCTACGGCACTGGCAAGGCAGGGACACCAAATTCAGCCTCCTCTCTTCCCCCTAGGCAAATGCCTAGTTTGCCTGCTCCCCAGTCTCCTCCTCCCTCTCTTCCCCTCTCCAGGTCTATTTCAATGCCTTAAACAATGGTCCAGTGCCATGCTCTTGGGCTATCTAAAGCCTCCTCTCTCCACTGATCAGCTGATCGGTGGGTAAAACCACACTTTGTGCTCACTGTCCATCAGTGCCGGGGCAAGCCAACAGCAGCAAGAGACTAGAGTCCTAAAAGGGCAGCCACCGCTGCTGCCTCCTCCCCAGTCCCTTCCCATACAGAAAGTGGGGAGGAGGCTGGCATGGGGATATTCATTAGTAGGCTGTAAGTGCCGGGCTACTCATGAGTAGGTGGTAGACATGGGGCATGAAGATCTACCTTTCTTAACAGTTATGTCTAAGGGCTTTTTTAGATGTTGGAGGTGCTGAAGAACAAAGGTTTTTCATGCCAGAGGAAAGCTATGCTGCTTGGAGAATGGAAACTTTGTATCCAACTTCTGAATATGATTTTTATCTTTCTTCAGACTATCTAAAAATGTAAATTTAAATCCTAGGACATGGGTTTAATTGACTCATTTTTATCTGGTTTCAGAACTGTGATTGGTACCAAGACAAGTATAGTTGCACTGGTGGATGATCTTCATGTAAAGTTGGTCAAATGACAATCTTCTCTGTTGATACTGTTGGACCTTTCAGCATACTTTGACACAGCTCACTACTCCATTCTTATCCACTGGCTTAAATACTGAGATGGTATTAAGGGCATAGCCCTTTGGTGATTTCACTCTTTTCGGTCTGACCAGACACAAAAGGTGATTACAGACAGCTGGCTCAGGGTGGCATCAAGCCACCCCAAAGAGAACTGTCTGGAAAAGGAGTGGACTAGAAGCTTTCAAATGGCACACGGCATGCCCCCTAAACAGGGATGAGCTGCATGCACCCTGGAGGAGCTTTCGGAGCGCTCGTATATCGCTCAGTCACTTCCCAGGTGCCCCCGGCCTTCTAGACAGTTGGGGAAGTGCCTCAAAGCCATCTTGGAAATTAGGAACCACTTTGGAAGTGGTGCCTCTCTGCGGTGACTTCAATCCAGCTCCGGGGGAGCAGCAGTCGGGATGGGGGACAGCAGGCAGATGTCCATGTGTGGATGTGCTTTTTTGATCTGCCTACCTCCCATCCCCAGGGCGGCTTAAAACACACTTCTGTTATCACCCAAAGAGTTTCAACTGGAGGTGCAGAATCAAATTAGTAGAATTTGAGTGTGGAGTGCCACAGGGTTCTATTCTTTCACGCATTCACTTTAATATCAGGTTGCTAAATGAGATTATGCAGAACTTTGGGGTTGGGTGTCATTGATATGCAGATGACACCCAGCTCTATATTTTATTATCAAAGGTTCCAGATGTGTCCATTTTAGTTCTGAACTGGTATTTTGAGGCTATGGTCAGGTGGCTAAGGCAGAACAAGCTGAATCTGACTCCAGACAAGACAGAGGTAATTCTGGTCAGGAAGGCTAGAGGCACTGATCCTACTGGTTCTAAATGGAGTGATGTTGATTTTTTTTCTGAGTAGGTTAAGAGCTCAGGGGTCCTCATGGTCCCTCCCGCTTGCTCTTTGAAAAGCAGATTAGCATTGTGCCCAGGAATGTCTTCCACTAGGTGCATCTGATTTGCTAATTCTCTCATTACTTATATTCAGCCAATCTCTCAACACTGTAACCTCATGGTTAGATTACAGCAATGTATTCTACTTGGAGCTGCCCTTGAAGACAAACCAGAAATGACAACTAGTACAGAATGCAGAAGCCTGACTACTGTCATGGCCTAGTTGCTGGGAACATATGTTAACCATTTGAAACAAGCTCTGTAGGACGTGCTGGACCTGGACTATAGGTCATGTTTGTGAGGCAGAATTTGCCATTTTAGTCTCTATTGTTACTCTGTAATTTTAGATTTTATATATTTTCATTGGTTTTAACTGTTGATTGTCTTTTATTATATAACCCACTCTGAGCCTGTTGTGCGGGAAGGGTAGGCTAAAAAATTGAATAAAATAAAAATAAAATAAACAGTTTCATTGGCTGCCAGTCTGATTCTAAGTTCAGTTCAAGATGCTGGTTATGATCTTTAAAGCCCCTCATGACCTTGGCCTGACATATCTGAAGGACCCACTCTTTAAATATGTCCATATGTGCCAACTATTGTCATCAGGTAGTCATTGGTTGGTTATTCTTTCACAGAGGGTAGCCATCTGATACCAACCCAAGCCTGGTCCTTTTCCATTGTGGTTCCAGCTCTGTAGAATGGGCTGCCTGAAGAGGTGAGGGGACAGCTCCCTCCCTGGAAATCTTCAAGAGGTGCTGCAAGGCCTACTTATTTGCAAGGGCTTTTGAGGGCATTGGAATGACAAGCATTTTTTAAGGGGGAGGGGAGGGGGAGAGATCTGCAGTTTGTTGTTATATTTTGGTTTTAACTGAAAGAGTTTTAAACTATTATTACAAGCTACCTTGCACTATAAGGAAAGGCAGAATATAAATGTTTAAATAACTCAATAGGCCTGTGAGTCTGGCTTCATATGAGTTCCAAATTAATTTTCATATATTGCATTTTTGCCTAGTGTGTTTCCATGCTGCCTACAATTTAACTCCATTCAATCATTATGATTAAGACCTCTGTAGCTCAAAGTGATGATGGCAATTGAAAAAGAGGGGTTTCTTTCCCCCCAAAGATATCCACAATAATAAGAAAATCAGTAGTTTGACTAAAGATTTTAGCACTGCTATTAAGGAAATTAGACAATAATGGAACCTGAATTGAATATAGATATTCTGTCAACAGACATTATTTCCGAATTTTGACAGCCTTGCTAAATTTCGCAATGCTTTCATCAAATCAGATGAATGAGAGAGAGGACCTATTGATGCCATCTGCTTGAGGAGAAGCCTTGCCCAGTTTAGACATCAACAGTTAGTTTTACCCAGGCCTGGTGCTTAGCAATATTTTTTTGGGGGTGGGGCAGAATAGAGACCACTGTACGCTAGGAAAATGTATCCATTTCTCAAAAATAAAAAAGAACCCCAAAATCATTTGTTTCATTCATTTGGACAACAAAATGAATAGAAAACATGATGAATTAATGTCATTAATTCATTCATTCATTCATTTCCCTGAAGCTGGAAGTAGTGTGAGCGATTTCTCCTTATTCCTTTCCTACTTCTCTGTCCCCTTTCTCCATCCTCTCAGCCACATTTTTGTGCAGTATAAAGCCAGCAGCAGTTGCTTCTGTAGTAGCATTGTTGCCAGACTCACAGCAATGGTGAGATTCAGCAAGGTAGACAGGTCTCCTTCCCCAACACCTTGTTTCATCCTGAGAAATATAGTCTGTGAAGTACCAAACACTAGGAGGGGAGGGGGGAACCAATGCACAGCACTTGGTAGTAATTTCACTGGCTACCAGGTCATCACAGCAGAAAGCTTCACACTTTGCACCTAGTGAATACATAGGGATAAGAAGAGGGGTTTCACTTTTAGAAGGAAGACTAATGTAATAATGAAAACAATGTGTATCATGTCACATATTAAACATTTAGAGTTTGAAATGCAACTGACGGTATCTTCTTTAAAAACCATATCTTTATTGCAGGCCCATCAAGACAGCAAGAGCAGAAAGAGGGATTGTTCAACACTGACTGTTCAGTTTCTCCATCAGAAACACTGTATCCAATGAAAGGAGATTTGACTCTCAAAAGTTTATACCACAAAAATATTGTTGGTCTTTAAGGTACTACTGGACTCATATCTAGCTGTTCCATTGCAGATCAACATGGCTGAAAGTATCCAACAGCAACAGTTGCCAAGAGTTCTAAAAGCTCAAGGTAGTAGTTCCAACTGTACCATGAGGCCTATTCTGGTATAATTTATAGTAATAATTATCTTATCACCATGGCCTAACCAAGGAAGGCCATTCACTAGTATTTTGAGTACAAACAATGGAGCCATCACATGTCAGTTAGTGTCTCTGGCATCCCATTGATTGACTTCCCTGCCCTGCCTATTCAAGCCAGGAATGTTGAACAAACTGCCAGAAGCAGTCATTACCTCAGAGACAGCCACATCTCTTAGCTCTTCTCTGTCAACCAGTTTCAGAGCTCCTGCAGCCATATCAACAGCCCACATGCCCTCCCAGCACACACAGCCTCAGAAGGTCACTGCAATAGCCAGGGAGCCTGGCACTGCCTCAGAGGGTATGGCTGTCCCACCTTTACTGTCTTTCACTCCCTCCTCTCCTCAGCCTCGCCCCAAGCTGGTTGCCTGAGAAGGAGATTGGGAAGCCTTCACAGGGTTGTTCAGATCAAAGGTGGGGAGAGAAATGAGGAGAATGATGTCAGCTGCTCACTTTACTTTAGATATCTGCAGCACCAAACATGCATTCGAGGGGTATCTCTCCCTGACTGCGCATTGGTGGCAACCCAGTGAGCTGCAGGGTGGGGGTGGCAGTAGTGGCAGGCAGGGTCAGGGCTGCCAGGCCGGCTATTGCTGGGCCTTGCTGCACACCAAAGCAGTCGACGCGATGTACATGGCGGACACTCTCAGAGCCATCCTCTCACGGCAGTTAGAGGGCTGGGTAGCCAGCGGGGACGTTGCCACGGGCTTTGTGGTGACTTACAGTGGCTCCTGTCCAGCGTCAGGGCCTAAATTGCCTTCCTTGTGTAGCCCACCTTCTCCACCCCATGGTTAAGGACGCATTGGGCCAGACGAAAAGCCAGGATCGTCGGTATCTAGCCGCGACCCATGAGTACTGACTTCTGCTCCAGAAGTGTCGGCACATCACAGGTCACTTCTCACGCAGCAATACGGACTTGAATCTGCTGCATGAGAAAAGACACTGACAGGGGTGCCAGGGCACTGCCTGATCAGTGACATCAGCACATGCTGGAACTCCACCTGTACCATGCTGGAGCGCATGGAGGAGCAGAGAGCAGCCCTGGATGCCTTTGTCTCTGAGACGAGAGTCTTTCGGGATGAGAACCGTCTCACCCAAGAGGATTAGGTGGCCATTTCTCAGACTGTGGAGGTTCTTGGGCCCTTCAAGACACACACAGAAATGCTCTCATCTGACATGGCGAGCATTGCACAGGTCGTCCCCATGGTCCGCATGGCCTGTGAAGACCTGACTTCATTTCTAGTGCCAGCTCAAGGCCATGCAGACGTTCTTTTAGCGATGTGCACCCTGGTTGTTAGGCTGCAGGAAGGGCTTGAGGCCCACTTTCAGACTTTCACCCAGGATAAGGTCTACATGATGGTGACCATGTTAGACCTGCCCCTTTAGGGCACGATTGCTGAGCAGGCCAACAAGCTCAATCACTGGCAAGAAGAGCTCTCCCGGAAGGTCTAGCGCTGCAGAGTCAGGGTGGGCCCAGTGCCGGTAACTGAGGAGGAGGGGGGGTGGAAGCAGCTCATTTGCCACTTCCACTGCTGCTCATCCCCAACCTCCCCAGATAGGCAGTGTTTCCCACCAGACTCACACCAAGAAGAGTGGCAAGATGACTCTCATCGGGCGGCTCGTTGGCTCCTCTGGGAGTGGTAGGCCCCTGAGAGCGGAGACGGGTGCTGTGATGGTAAGGGATTATCTTTCAGAGCCCAACGAGTCGCAGGAAATGTCTCCATTGGACTACTGGGTTACAAAGGAGGGGATCTGGCCGGCCCTCTCCTCCATGTCCAAAGCATTCCTCTCATGCCCACTGACAAGCATACAGAGCAAGCCCATCTTTTCGCGTATGGGCGACATTGTCTGCCCACATTGGAATTGCCTGCAACCCTGGACAGTTGAGCAGTTGGTCTTCCTGCAAGTCAACTTGCCTCTGTTTGGCTCCCCGAACGTAGACTTTGAGAGTGAATGAAGTTAGTACCTACTTGTGCCTGAATCATCTCATGGCCCGCGCTTGGAAGGTGGTTGTAAAATGCTCTCCCATTAAACATA
This sequence comes from Heteronotia binoei, assembly GCF_032191835.1. NCBI lineage: Eukaryota > Metazoa > Chordata > Lepidosauria > Squamata > Gekkonidae > Heteronotia > Heteronotia binoei. Next base: position 121,523,815 of record NC_083226.1, on the reverse strand, counting down.
GACTAGAGTCCAAAGACAGCCCAAAAACTCACAAATTGATTGGCACTGAACCCCCCCACCCCTCATCCATCCGTAAACCAAAAGTGAATGCTGGTTTAAAATCTGCAAAGCAATCCAAATTTCCCTAGTCCCCATCAACACATGCCTAATAATACTGAAAGGGCCATTGCAGCCCCCAACTGTAACTGACAGCACCCACAGGCCCAGGCAGAATAACCCAGTTTTTTTTTCAGATAAGGAGGAAGAAAGAGGGAGGTGCCAGTGATGATGACAGGCAGCCAGCAGCCATACCAATGCTGAGGTCCCTCTATTAGGACAGTGATAGCTGGTGTGTTGCTGCTGAGCTGAGAGAGAAGGAATGGTACCCTTCATCTCACACAATCTGAGGCCTTCCCAGTGATCTTCCTCATTTGGGGTGCAACTCTGGCTCGCCTCTGCATGGTGCACCCTGGGTAACGCAAAACAGCCTGGACCAGCCAACCAGCCATCACTCAAGGTAAGTCTAAATGCTTCTTGATTTGTGTCAGATACAGAATGATGTGGAGCTAGGTGTGGTCCACCGCTTCTCTTGTTTGAGAGTTGTGTTGTTTGGGGCAGGGCTGGAGATCTGGCATCTGTAGATTGTGTGTTCTGTGGCAGGGAAGCTGGCATCTGGGTCAAAGACCCAGAACCAGCATGCTTGTTGTGCTTGGCCAGCTCTCCCTGGGTTCTTTGGGACAGAGCTGGAGAGCTGGCATCTGAGTTTGTTGCAGCCAGATGTTTTGTGTGGCAGTGACATTGGCAACTGGATTGATATTGGTTCCAGGCCAGCAGGGTTCATAGAGTAGATAGATGGAGGTAGTGCATTTGGGTCCTATCGAGATTCTCTGGTGTGAAGTTAGGTTTGGCTTTGGGTGCCCCAGGAATTGGACCCCCTGGTCCATTTTTTTTTTTTTTTGCCTTGTGGACTTTGTGTGGGACAGTGCCCTGAAGCTGCACATTAGTTTGGAGGGCTCTCCTCAAAACCCCCTGCTTCCCAGAGCCACTTTTCCCACAATAATTACAGTGAGGAAGTGGCTCTAATTGGTTTTTTCTCACCATTGGGAACAATGTTCCTTTTGGGGTGCCCACAGATGGGTGCAGTCTTTTTGGGCCAGGGGGGTTGCATGTGGTAGAGTCCCCTGAAGATGCCCTGCAGTTTTGGGGCCTCTCCCTCAAACCCCCTCTGGCCAGAACCACTTTCCCCACAGCAATTATAGTGGAGGAAGTGGCTAATTGGGCTTTCCCCAGCTTTGGTGGCAATGGGCCTTTTGGGGAGCCCAAAGACAGGGACCCCCTGGCCCAATCTTTTTGGGACTTGGGGGGTTTGTAGGGGAGAGTCCCCTGCGGGTTCGATGCAGTTTTGGGGGCTCTCCCTCAAACTCCCTGCCCCCCAGTAGCCTCTAATTATGCCCTATGTTGCCATTGATTTCAATGGCCCATAAGTTATAATGGTGGGATAGGGGCACCCTCTTTGGGTGCCCCTGGAATGGGACCCCCTGGCCCAATCTTTTTGGAACTTGGTGGGTTTGTAGGGCAGAGTCCCCTACAGTTCCCCACAAATTTGGGGGCTCTCCCTCAAACCCCCTCCCCCCCAGGCGGCTTCCAATATGCCCTATTTTGCCATTGATTTCAATGGCCATAGGGTATAATGGGGCCGTATATTCAAAAACAGCTGTACGTCTACCATATATATGACTATTCCGAGCACCAGTATTTGGAAGTATATGGTATTCCAAAGTTTTTGGCCCCATATATTTCCGAATCCGATTAATTCCGAATATTTCTTTTTTGCACACCCCTAGTTACAAGCTCAGAAAAAACAGCTTGTGCCAGCAGGAAAGGAAAGCCTGTCAGTCACAAGCATTGCTTTATTCATTGACTGGAGCAAAGGAAAAGTGGAACAGGCCTGTTTTCTCTGCATAAATTAGGCAGAAAAATATCTGCACACATTGCCTTATGTCTGTGGATCTGGAAGGCATAGAGATGTGTGGGTTTTTCTAAAAAAAAATGAGATCTGGGCCCACTAATAGACTCAGGGTACAAGGTGGCATGCTTAATTTCCAGATAAAACCTGGCTAATATGGCAACCCTACCAATCATGCATACCATTTCTACATATGCAGGATTTGTGCAGATGTAATGCTAAGCATATGTAAAGCCAGGGTTTGCCTTAATGATTCTGCTTTTTCTAACATACATTCACAGTACATGTGTAAATCATCTGAAGAAAACTGTCTCATACACCACTTAAGGAACATTTTGTTGAAAGGCAATGTATAAATTTAATTCACTCCATATTCAGCCCAGACATTTGCATTTTTATACCGCAATGCCAATCATTCTACATGCCAGGATACCCGTTTTATTATATTTTTTCTACATGTGTGCATTCACCTTATTGATTCAGTGGATCCACAATATTGAAAACTATTTGAATGCACTTTTGCAAATATGCACACATCATAATAATTTAATTTCTCTATTCTTAACAACTACAAATCCCATGTTGCAGTGTGACCCCATTATAGAAATTCATATGCAGAACAGAATTAACAGAATTTAATAGTTTTCAGCAGAGACATTAAAAATGAGCAGCAAATTTGTTCCCTTGTTCTGGGTTAATGGAGACTTCTCAAAGGAGGTAACTCCCCCCTCTTGTTCTGTATGTGTGAGACTGTATATGAGATCAAAATTAAATAAAAGTTATAATGTAAAAAGCAAGGAGGAAAAGTCTGTAGGAAAGTGCTCCAGATGAATCTGAGTACCAGTGATTAACACTAGTTTTTGAAATGTTAATTAGTTTTACACTTAACAGCTTGTCATTGTCTAAAAGGGCATTGGAGCAAACTTTACAAAGTGCAGACTGAGGTATTTTTAACTCCTTGGTGCCAGGAATTGGCATAAATCCATATAATTTCAATCATACTGTGAGCAGACAGTTATGAGTTAGCTATTGTGAGCTGCAAAACAAAGTCATGGGTTTCTCTGAATTGGCTAGGATTGGCAAGCTATAGAAAGAAATATGATATAATATCCCCAACTCTATATAATTTAACAAGTCCCATGGATTTTAATGGTTTTTAAGTAATATTACTGAAGCTAAGATACCAGATGTACAATTTAGTTTAGTCTTCACCAAACTAACTTTCTATGTTATTTCATCAAAATACAACTTCAAAATGCTTTACATTATTCATTTAATGAATTTCATTTGCGTTTATTTATTTAAATTAATTCAAGACTAATTTGATGAACCCAAATCAATGTGAAAACAATCCATTTACTTGTATTCTAAACTGTCTGTATAACTTCTGCCACTCTGAATTTGTGACATCAGTTAATTTTCACATTCAATGCTGTTGTTTTAATTCTTGTTGAAAACAGTAATTATGCTGCAGAACTTCATATTCAAGTATCATGTATGCTGTAGGTTGCTAAACTGAATACCACAAATGTAGTCTATTTCAATTAATCAAGAGATGACCTATCCCTTCAGTGAATTAATATTTCCCCCTTATTTTAGTCCTGTTGGGAGACAGTAAAGAACCAGCTCCAAGTATCCTATCACCAGTGGCTGAACTTCATGTAACCTGGCTCTGTAATACTAAGAATCTAGCAAAGAACTTCTAGGAATGTAAGAGCTGTCATGGAATCACTGGGTTGGGTCTAACCAGCTTTTCTGCTAGTGAAAAAGGAATGTAATGGTCCTCTTTGACTACCATGAAAGGTTTGTGAGACCTGCATGTACCCAAAAAACCAAATCCACTTAAGGAAGGGCTGAAGTAAGGAGGATAATTGAATGAGATTGAGTGAAAGAGCTGGCTGGATCCAACGCACTTCTTTCTGTAAGCACCATGCATGTAGTATGGCATATGTCATACGGGATCACTTTTGGTAACCTACCCATGGAGATGGCAATGTTTAAATCAGTCCTGGGTAGGACCAAAGTGTTACATACTGCTATAATATGCATACTTGGCAGGTACTTCAGTTGCAATGCATGTTTCCTAGGCATAGTGATTTTGTATTTTCAGTGGAAGCAAAACAGAAGTTATAAATTACATCAAAATAATGTGGATTATGACACATTATCATACATTTGGCTGTATGCAAATATGTCTGTTTACTAAGTGCAATTCATCCTGAAGTTTAACCACTTACCCTATGTTTCCTGGCACCACTGAAGGCTGAACACAATGTTCTTTATGATAAGGTTCAACTCTCTTGCACTTGGGTTGGCCTCTTCCACAGATTCTTCTCCATTTTGAGAACGATTTTTGTCCTCTGAACTTACCGTTATGCATATGTTACAAACATTGTATCATATGCATACACTTCAAGCTCCTTGTGCATTGTGTTCCTTTATAGACCTCACAGGAAATCCAAAATGAATTCTGGGTAAAATCTGAATAGTACAATTATTAAAATTAGAATTATTCTCTGATTAATTCTTCCAGCTCATACAGAAGAAAGCATTCCAAGCAAAATGCAGTGGTCTACTAAATTGGTATTAGGAATTACTGTATAAAATATTGCTCTGCCTTAGTCCATAACTGCATCTCTAAACTGGGGGAGGGGGGGCAGGCTTCTAACCCTTAGTTTGGCAGCAATGGTGATGTGTGTGTGTCGTGTGAATGTGTGCAAAAAAGAGGGTGGTATTATTTAAGAGAATGAAAATCCTGGAGACAAGCAATGTTTTGTTCTTGTTTTTAATTGTGCATGTTGCATTATCTGAACAAAATATAGATAGAATACCATGCTGGTCAGCAATCATAATGGAAAAGGTAATGTGTAAGAGTTTTTATATGCTTCTCCAAACTATAAAAGGAGTGTGAGTAGATTTTAAACACTTTGATTAGCACCACAAAGATTTTAATGCTTTATTTAAACAGTTTGCTATAGGGCAAACACATTTGGTAGACAAGTAAAATGAAAGCACAGGCATCACTTTCTCTGTTTTCTATTAAGTAATGTTGCGAAGTAAGCAGAAGTTGGATTCAGATATCAGATAATTATCTTCACACTGTGTGTCACAGTAAATAATTTTAATTGGTTTAACTTCAGGGACCATTACTGGCCTAATTAGAAACATGAAAAGGCTACAAGTATTAGGAAATATCCTGAAGGAATGAGAACATTAGCAATTCTGTCAAGCCATTTTAAAAATAAGTATACAGTCACTGTCACATTTCAGTAAAAGGCAGATTCCTTGAAAGGTGCTTTTAGGAAAACAGAGCTTGTGGAGTTGTCAGAAAAACTGGGAGGGAAGTGCAGAGAATACTGTAGTGGTTTGACATGTGTTGTTACTGTGTTAAAGATATACTAGTGCAGCTTTAAAAAGACTTGGGTTAACTTTCTCTGATTTGCACAAAAATGACAAAGAAGAGAGACCCTAGGATGTGATAACTCATAGGATGTGCAAGATTACCTGATTAATAATGAGACTGGGAGATGAGGGAAAGCTTCTACTGGTTTCTCTGTTGCTTCTGTTTTACTTGGGTTTCTTTTTGTCTCTTAATCCACATTATTGCATTCCTATTACTGTGGGCCACTGTAATGGCAAATATGTTTTTGGAATCTAGCAAAAGCATGATGTAACTAAAGCTCTGTGGACCTGTTTTTTTTTGGGGGGGAGGGAGGATCTGGCTTGCTTCTGTGCCATCAGCAGCAGTTTTGTCTGCAAAATCCATCAAGTGAAGTCTTTCACAGCATGGATACAAGCATCTAATTGCTGGTAAAAGATTCAGAAGCAGGACCATGTAACAAAGCTGTCAACCTCAGATCCAGCAAAATGGCTGCATGTCAAAGAAGTCAGTAGAGACTGAAGATGATGGTTGGTGGAAGTGGAGCAAAGCAAGAAAACTTCATCTTTCACTTTCAAGGCCTTTTGTTCCATCCCCAATGAGTTCTAATGAGAATGTAACCAACAAGTAGCATAACTACTAAAGCTGGTTTATTATCCACTCTAAAAATATGCAAATCGATACAATTGGGATGATTATTTCAAATATACATGTGTTTACTACAGAGAAGTTATATGGCAGGCATGCAAATATATTGTTTATTTCTATGTAACTTGTAAAACATATTTTATTTACAATGTATATATGCTGCCTTTTGACTCAATAGGGTTGCCAAGTCCAATTCAAGAAATATCTGGGAGACATTGGAGGTGGAGCCAGGAGCAAGCGTGTGACAAGCAGAACTGAACTCCCAAGAGAGTTCTGGCCGTCACATTGAAAGGGACTGCACACCTTTTAAATGCCTTCACTCCATAGGAAATAATGATGGATGGTGTGCCTTCTTTTGGGTTAGAATTGGATCCCCTGGTCCAATCTTTTTGAAACTTGGAGGATATTTTGAAGAGAGGCACCGGATGGTATGTGGAAAACAGCCCCCTTCCCAGAGCCCCAGATATCCACAGATCAATTTTCCATTATACCCTATGGGAATAGGTCTCCATAGGAAATAATAGACTGCCCAGCAGACATTTCCCTCCCCTCCCCGCCTGCATTTTCTGATGACCCTGAAGTGGGGGGAGAGCCTCCAAACCTAGGGATTAGATAAATAAGGAAATTTGTGGTGTGGAGTTTAGGCAAAACAAGAAAAACACCACGCACCAAATGTTGCAATATAAGTGCAAAAGCACTCTTTTACTCAAACACTTTATCACTGTAATTCTTAAATGTCCTTTAAAGCAAATAAACAGCCCTTAGTAGAAACTCAAACTTTAAATGTTGGCAGGTGTGAAAATCTGCTGTCATCTTATCTTTCTGTTGAGAGATGCAGATAGCTCAGCTGTTCCTCTTTGAAGAATAATTCAACAGGTGTAGTAGCAGAGACACAAGTCCTAGGTCTAGAATTTGTCAGCCAAATATAGATGTGCCAACCATGCAACACTGTATTCAGCACTCCTGTGAGGAGATACAATGTACTATGGTGCATGCCTTTAAGGGCCATCGTTGCAATGTGGAGAATGTATCTAAAATTTTATTACAAAAAGAAGCCTTTTTTATTCACAAATTCTGGACCATGTCCCCGTGGGGTTTGAATGCTTCCTTAGATTTTTCTGTCTGTGTAATAACTGCAGGTTGTACCACATGAATCAGAATGTAATTGACATCAGCTGGAATAGCCTGTATAACACATGTCTGGGTTGCTCTATGGTAAGAACCGTTGTTGCATACTGTGAGCTGTTGCCTAAGCACGGGGTAAGTTAGATGGTGTGTGACTGCATACACAGAAAATGTAGAAGGTTAACTTCTGTAAAGACATACTCTGTATATTTTTTAATTTATATTTTGCATGTTAAGTTCCAGAGTGTAAAAATAGCGGCCAGAGGAAGTGTAAAGGAAACACGTCTTGAACCTAGGACTCGTGTCACTGCTACTACACCTGTTGAATTACTCTTTAAAGAGGAACAACTGAGCTATCTGCATCTCTCAACAGAAAGATAAGAAGACAGCAGATTTTCACACCTGGAAACATTTAGGTCGTTTTCGCACTCACCTCCAGCTGGTGCGATCCCCCTCTTCACCGCGCAGGATCTGCGCGGATTTCATACTAAATGCCGCGGAGCAGACTTTTGCGCTGGAAACTCCCGTCGCAAAAGCCGCGCAAACGCCAAACTGCTTTTTGGCAATTTACGTCTACATGCGGCCTCTTGCCCAGATTGCCCGAAGGTATGGGTTGGGATGTCACCAGTATGCTGATGACACCCAGCTCTATCTACTGATGGATGGCCAGCCTGTCTGCGCCCCGGAAAATCTTGACCAGGCACTACGGGCCGTGGCTGAGTGGCTCAGACTGAGCGGGCTGAAGCTAAATCCTACGAAGACAGAGGTCCTTTGCTTGGGTCGCCGCGGCCCGGGTGGGGGGATCCCCTTGCCGGCTTTTGATGGTGCGCCGCTGATGGCGGCGGACAGGGTCAAGAGCCTGGGGGTGCTATTGGAGCCTTCCTTGAAGATGGAGGCTCAGATAGCAGCCGCTGCCAAGTCTGCATTCTTTCACCATAGGCGGGCAAGGCAGCTGGCCCCCTTTCTGGAGCGCGACGACCTAGCAACAGTGATCCATGCTACGGTCACCTCAAGGTTGGACTACTGCAATGCCCTCTACATGGGGCTGCCCTTGTCTCGGACCCGGAAAATGCAGCTGGTGCAGAATGCCGCGGCCCGGCTGTTATTGGGTCTCCCAAAGTGGGGACACATCCGGCCGGGTCTCCGGACTCTGCACTGGCTTCCAGTGATATACCGAGTCCGGTACAAGGTGCTGGTTATTACCTTTAAAGCCCTATATGGCCTGGGACCTGCCTACCTGAAGGACCGTCTCTCCCCACATGTTCCCCAGAGAGCACTGAGGTCAGGAACACAAAATCTCCTAACTATCCCCGGGCCAAAAGAAGCCCATCTGAAAGCCACCAGGGAAAGGGCTTTCTCCGTTATGGCCCCCGTATGGTGGAATCAGCTGCCGGAAGAGGTGAGGGCCCTGCGGGACTTGGCGCAGTTCCGCAGGGCCTGTAAGACGACCCTCTTCCGGCTAGCCTATACCTAACTGGCCAGCCATCTGTTTACAGGAAACTGACTTACTCTGTTTTTAATGTTTTAATCTGTTTAAATATTTAATTGTTTTATATTTGAAATTGTTTAAATTTTATGTTGATTAACTGTTGGAAGCCGCCCTGAGCCATTTGTGGGAAGGGCGGGATATAAATCCCAAATAAATAAATAAATAAATAAATAAATAAACCCTAGTCCCCAAGGTGGAACAGGGTCCTCAATTTACCATGTTTTGCCATCTAATATAGAAGAGATGTTTACCAATTGTTCCTCCCTGGTTTCCCAAATAAGCTAAAGTTCCTTGGAATTAAAGTTACATAGTGTATTACAGAATTCAGACATTTTATTTCCCAAGTAATTTACATTATTAATTATTATGTTCCCTGACAATAAAACATATATTGGCTTAGGTACAGCTCCACCTTCTATGCAAATATCAGTTTGTCTGCGTGCACTACATAAGAGGGATCCAGATTAATTTTTACTTCCAATAGCATTTCTTTTCCCTGCACTGAATCCCATTTGAGAGGAGTTCTGACACTCAGGAGTAGTTTTTTGGGTGGTACAAAGAACTGCATTGGGTGCTTATATGTTCTGATTCCTTTCAGTCTTGGCCCATAGCAATGGGGGAGCTGTTAGGGCTGGCCAACCCTCAGAAACATGCTAGGGCCCTCTCTAAATGCTGATCTCTAAATGCTGTTCTTAGGCTCAAGATAGCTAACTAATCTGGGGATATGCAAACATAACAACATAAGAACAGCCATATTGGATGAGACCAATTGTCCAACATTCTAGGTCACACAGCAGCCAGAACTCAGCTGTCATCAGAAGGTCCACCAACAGGACCAGAATTCCAGAAGCCCTCCCACTGTTGACTCCCAAACATCAAGAATACAGAGCATTCCTGCCCCAGACATAGGGCGTTTTCGCACTGACCTTCAAGTGGCGCGAGCACCCTCTTCACACCAGAGGATCTGCCCGGATTTCGCACAAGAAGCACCGGCGCACCCAAAAGAGCCGGCGACTTCCGTCGCGAAACCCGCTCAAACGTTTTCCTGCTTCTTGGCGGTTTCCGTTTGAGCGGGTTTCGCGACGGAAGTCGCCGGCTCTTTTGGGTGCGCCGGCACTTCTTGTGCGAAATCCGGGCAGATCCTCCCGTGTGAAGAGGGTGCTCGCACCACTTGAAGGTCAGTGCGAAAACACCCATAGTGTTTGATCTATACCTTGTAGCTAATAGCCACTGATGGACCTCTGCTCCATATGTAGGCTTGTAACTGTCACCACTTCTTGTGCCACTGTATTCCACATCTTGAACACTCTTTGGGTGAAGAAGCAATTCCTTTTATCTGTTCTAAGCCTATTGCTCATTAATTTCATTGAGTGCCCACAAGTTCCTATATTGTGAGAATGGGGAAAAAGTGCTTAGTTCTCTACCTTCTCTGTCCAATGCATAATTTTGTAAACTTCTATCATGTCACTCCTAAATCATCATTTATCCAAGCTAAAGATCTCTGACCTCTTTAAGCTTTCTTCATAGGGAAGGTATTCCATTGCATTAACCATTTTAGTTGCCCTTTTCTGCACTTATCCCAATGCTATATCTTTTTGAAATGTCATGACCAGAACTGTATACAAAATTTTGAATGAGGCTGCACCATAGATTTATGCAGGGGCATTATGATACTGGCTGATTTTTTTCCAATCCCTTTCCTGATAAGCCCCAGCATAGCATTTGCCTTTGGGGTTGCAGTCACTCACTGAGTTGACATCTTCAGTGACTTATCTACCACTACTCCAATATCTCTTTCCAAATCAGCTACTGCCAGTTCAAACCAATCAACGTATATTTATAGTTAGGATTTTTGGCTCCATTGTACATTATTTTGCACTTTCCCACATTGAACCTCATTTGCCATGCTAATGCCCACTTGCCGTCTACAACAAATCCCTCTGGAACACCTCACAGTCCTCCCTGATTCTCATTGCCCTGAACAACTTTGTGTCATCTGCAAACTTAGCCACTTCACTGCTTACTCCCAACTCCAAATCATTAATGAACATGTCAAAAAGCACCAGACCTAGTACTGAGCCCTGAGGTACCCCTCTGCTTACCACCCTCCACTGTGAAAACTGTCCATTTATACTCACTCTCTGTTTCCTGTTAATTAACCAATTTTTTAATCCACAAGAGGACTTGTCCTCTTATTCCATGACTGCCAAGTTTACTGAGCAGCCTTTGATGAGTAACATTATCAAAACCTTTCTGGAAGTTTAGGTAAACATCATCTACCTGCTTATCATTGTCTACACATTTGTTCACCCCCTTAAAGAACTCTAAAAGGTTAGTGTGACCAAATCTTCCCTTACAGAATCCATGTTGATTCTTCCTTAATAGCTTTTGTTCATTCATATGCCAACTTTTTCTACCTTTGATAACAGATTCCACCAATTTAGCCATTATCAACATTAGACCGACTGGCTTGTAATTTCATGGATCTCCTCTGGAACCTTTTTTTAAAAAATGGGGGTTACTTTAGCTACCTTTCAGTCCTTGGGAATGAAGGCAAATTTTAGCGATAGATTGCATATTTGTGTCAGGAGATCCAAAAGTACGTATTTGAGTACTTTCAGAACTCCTGGATGTATGCCATCTGGACCTGATGATTTTTCAGTTTTTAATTTGTCCATAAATTATAGGACCTCCTCTGTCATCACCTCAATCCAACTCAGGTCTTTCAACACTCCTGCTGAAATCAGTGGTTCTAGAATAGGCAAGCAAAGCAGCTCTCATCTTCCACAGTGAAGGCAAAGGCAAAGGCAAAAAATGCATCCAACTTCTCTGCCATTTCCTGATCATCCTTTAGTAATCCTTTTATCCCTTGGTTATCCAAGGGCCTCACTGCCTCCCTGACTGATTTTCTGCTTCTAATGTATTTGAAGAAATGTTTATTGTTTGCCTTTATGTTTGCCTTTATGTGCATTATATCCCTCATAGCCCCTTTTTGCCTTTCTGATCACCAGCTTGCATTTTATTTGCCAGTGCTCCCTTTTATTTACCTCACAGAGACTAGCCTTCCAATGCTTAATGGAATCCTTCTTACTTTTTACTGCTCACATTACTTTGTTCATTAACTATGCAGGCCTTTATTTAGACCTATTCATACCTTTCTTAACCTGTGGTACACATTGTTTCTAAGCTTCTAGTATCATAGTTTTAAATAGTCTCCAAGCTTCCTGAAAGGATTTTACTCTCCTAACTTTTCCTTTCAGTTTCTTCTTCACATGCCCCCTCATTTCAGAAGAATGTACCCCTTCTAAAGTTAAATGTGGTTGTGTTAGTCTTTTTGGGCAACTCCCTATTTACATAAATGCAAAACTAAGTAGCATTATGGTCACTGTTCCCAACTCGTGCTTTCATGTTTACATCTTTCACCAGGTCTTGAGCGTTACTTAGGACATAATCCAGGGTCATCTCCCCCTGGTCAGTCCTGTGATCACCTGCTCCATGGCACAGTTATTGAGAGTATCTAGAGACCCACTCTCTTTCTCCTGACTTGAACACATACTGACCCAAACAACATGTGGTTAGTTAAAATCACCTATTATGACACAGTTATTTTGTCTAGCTGCTTCTCTTAATTTTTTTTTTTAAATCATCTTCTAACCTTTGATCTGAACTCCCAGAGTTAAACCTTTGCAAAGGAGGAAAAAAAAATCAGTTTGACTATAATAAAAATATATGTGACTTGTAAATATTTTGGAACATGAGACACTGCCACTGAGCAGTTAAACCTACTTCTTCGTTTCAAAGATGGCAACAGAAATACCAGCCTTCTTTCATTCTCTCATTTTTTCTCTTTCCTGAATGACTTTTAATGTGAGATGGCTTGTTTCACTCTTCTGTGTACATTTGAAAGTAATCCACATTTTCATGCAGTTTTTGCCCCAATTGCTACAGTGTGAATTAAGGATTATATCTATGACTATCTACAGTTTCCTTTATCTGTCCTGTGCAGCAGGTTCCTTATCAGACAGCTTTGTAATTATGAAAGTCACTGCATATTAATGATTCAGTGCTTACATAAACAACTGGCCTTAGAGAAATCTAATGAAGTAACTTGGCAAGATTTGATGTTGCCTAATTAAATGTAAATAATGTTTAAACTTGTAGATTCCAGAATCCTTCAGATGCTGCTAATGTGTACAAAATATTGTTATAAATGCAGTGTTCAGCCATTATCCAACCATTCAGGTAATAAATATGCTTAAAATAATTGCTCAGAATGAATACTTTTGATAAGGCTGCTCATACTCAATCTTGGTATGGAAGGAGAGATTTTGGTTCAGCACTTGCTTCTGCCTGATATTACCTCCTCCTGATATAGTATCTCTCTTTCTGTCTGTCCACACTACCCACACCACAACCATGGGATCTTTACTGTGCCATCTAATTTCTTCTTTAAAAGAAGCCATACAGTGTAAGGGTTTGTAATGTCCATAGTGTCAAGAGTGCCTCTTCCCACGATTATGTTTCAGCTGCAAGGTCCAGGCTTTGCATAGTGTTTAGTTGCAAATGTTTTTATTATGTCTGTACCTCATCAAATAATCTTTTTTTTTTGCTCTATACCAAGGTCATATAGTATCAGATAATGCACTTTTGTTTCTCTCTTACAGTGAAGGTCCATAGTGTTATAAGGGGGGAGAGGGGGGATTACCATTGGTAGATTTTGGTGCTTAGCATTTTGAAGGCATAACAGATGAACCTGAACCTATTTCTGAGGGAACTGAGGTCCTGGGCCTCAGTTTCAGCAAGAAGAGTCATGCTCACTGTAACTGTCTAATTCTTTTAATAAACTTCTCTGTTCACACATGGAGGAGTTGTTATTGATGAGGACTGTGCAGAACTTGACACATAGAGGGCAAATGGGGGCAACTTAACTTGTTATGTCTCTGCTCTACACTTCTGCAAGCATCCCAGAACACTAACATGTGATGGTTAGATGTGCCAGTTTCATATTAGAATGGAGATTTGTTATGTAGGTTACTGTACTGTGCAGGCTATCTTTCACAAAGCCAAATACCTACACACATTCCAGAATGAAGACATGAAATCCAGTACAGGACTAAACCAAAGCCAACATTATTAACAGTTGAGCTGCAGCAAAAAAACCCAACAACAACCTTCTTTACCTTCTCCCCCCTCCACATTGTCATGGTTGGTAGTTTTAAAATTCAGTGAATCTAGGTACTAAATTCCCTGTGGCTTCAGACACATAATCAATTCTACCCCATCTCCAAGCTCAGCAAAGCCCATCTATTGTGTGTACCATTTCACTGGCTGCACATCAAAAGTTGTAATGAAAGAATCTCAACAGGATGCTATCTTCCTAGGCTGGTCAGTCTTAAAGTTCAAACATGCTGTCCCACCTCAACAGAGTCTTTTCATGAATACCTCTCAGGCTAGTCAGCCATAAGTATTTGGTTTAGGCAACTTTTTCTTCACCCTTTGCATACACCAGGGTGCTTAATTTTATATTGATACATTTATTTTGAAATGCTTCTACCCAGCCTTCCCCCCATTAACTACAACCCAGCCTGCTACTTTCCTCAATAAATTGCAGTATTCTTGAAGATTGTGACACACTATCAGTTTAGAGCCTTATCAGACAAATGACCAGGCCAATTAAATATCTTATCATCAGATAGTGCAGATCAAATGTAAGCAACAATTTAAAAGCCTATCTGCCAGTCAAGGTAAGCTTTAAAAAAATCATGTTTTTTCCCCCAAGGTGAGCAGCTAAATTTGCACTACCCTAAAATGTAGAATAAAATCAAGGAAGTAATAGGTTTGCCACACCAGCAGAATCCTTCTGCCCAAATGCAGGGCCTTGTTTTATAGAACACAAAATTCCTCCCCTCATTGCAGGGTATCCAAGTCTCCCTGGACAACAGTAAGCTGAGTTTTGTGAATTCACTTTATTGAAGAGATGTAAACTAGGGGTGCGCATAACAAAATTCCGGTACTGAAGATATGTATGAAAATCAGTTTTAGGTCATTGTCATAATTTTCCAAAATGATATCAGGAATTCAGGATTCTTACTGAAGCAAAACTACCCTCCCTGAAGAAATTCATTTTGGTTTTGAGTTCCTTTGCTACTAGCCAGCTACACCATGTATTTTTCCTTGATTCTGCTGATTTCTTGAGCAATGACATTTATCCCATCCAACTGGATCTTTGAAAGGGAGAACCACAGAGCGCTTCCAGGCAACCACCTTTAGAGACAAGCCACAGACAGCCACAATGCTCTTTCTCTCCCTCTTTTGTGGGAGTCCTTTTTGTTCTTTGTAAGTACTATGACTGTGAAAATAGCTAGCTGGGATAGTTTGTTTGGTGGCCTTTGGAATCCCTCCCCTTGGTCCAATTCACTTGAAACTAAGAGTCACTCAGGTAATAGATAGATAGCACTCATTTTGCTACACTTTTGGTGTCATTTGGTTGAAAAAAGAGCCACTCCAGCCTCAAGAATGACAGGAATACCCATTGGAAACAATGGAAAATTCCTGAAGGCTCACTGAATATAATGAGAGCCAGGAATGCCTATTGACTTGGATAGGCTCAATTGAAATATATTACAGCACAGCTTACAGTCCCAGGGACCATCATTCCACTCTGGGGGGCTGTCATTCCAATCCTGGAGTATTTTATTTGGGCCCAGAGAGTGTCATTCTGCTCTATACACAGTTATTCTATGCCAAAGACAAGTTTTTTGTAATCCATTCTGCATTTTCATTGTATTGTTTGTGTATGGAAACATATTTCAATGGAGCCCATGCCACCAACTTCATATTCCTGACTCCCATTATATCCAATGGATCTTCAGGCCTCTTCTGTTATTCCCAATGGACATTCTTGTTATTAATTTTTGTACATTCCCACAATGGCAAATTATTATAATTATCTTTGAATGCCCTCCTGTTGACCCTGTTCTGACCATGCACCACAGGCTAATGTAGATGCATAACAACAATGAATAGAGGACATTCTGGTTATATTTTCAAGCCATGCACTGGAACCCACAATCCTGCTTAATAAGTATTGTGTAGGGCTAAACCAAATGTTCAGCTGCAAATGTTTCCAGAGGAATTAAAATGTCCCTCTGATCCCCCCCGCATTTGTTTTCTGGCCCTTGCTAGCTGAGGCATAGTGCCATTTCTTCAGTTCAAATTAGACTTCTTTCTTTTTTTCCTACAAATAATGAAGCCAGGGCCGGTGCGTGGGAGTAGGCAAAGTAGGCTGTCGTCTAGGGTGCCACCAGGCTTAGGGATCACCACTGGGTGCCCCCTCCCTGATGCATGACTCTGGCTCCTGACCACTGTCACCTTGTCCTTTCCCATCACCAAGCTGCCCCCCTCTCCCC
This sequence comes from Heteronotia binoei, assembly GCF_032191835.1. Lineage (NCBI taxonomy): Eukaryota > Metazoa > Chordata > Lepidosauria > Squamata > Gekkonidae > Heteronotia > Heteronotia binoei. The sequence continues at coordinate 121,507,820 of NC_083226.1, read as the reverse complement.
GATGTGTGACTTGGCCTCCCACCTCATCCTATCCTGCCACCCTCCATCCTAACATGGTCGGCAAGCACTTATTCTCACAATTTTTTATAACAGCATTTTTTTTGGAAAAATTAAAAATCAGTAAATTAAAAATGTGAAAAGTTTCAAGTTTGGCGCTGTTCAATTTCCCTATATTTTTTAATAAAGGGGGGGACCTTGGTGAATGATTCGCCTAGGTTGCCAGAAAGCCTAGCACTGACCCTGAGTGAAGCTGTAATGTAGCCAATGAAATTGCCCTTACTTTGCATTAACTTTATTTCCCACCTCCCGCATTAGCAGATAGCCAAATCACAATTGCTATATGACAGAATAACTGTCTATATGAGGGAAAGACAGGATAACTAATTTGAACAAAAATAAAATGGAAAAGCCTCTGAATGCCATTGCCACCCAAAAGGCTTCTGCTGGGACTGGGAAGAGGCTGGCTGTTAGTATGTTTTTTTTTAAAACTTCCTTTCTGTGATTTCCATATGGGACAAAACGTAATCTGCAGAGTGCAAAAGTCTTTCCACACAATATCTCTTTCCCAAATGGATCGGCCGTGCTATTCAAAGGAGACAGTTAAAGCTGAATATCAAACAGAAACAATCAACATGTGATGTGGATCGTAAAGTGACTGTATTTTCACTGGAAGTGAGAAAATACCATTTGGTGCTAGCAACTAGCTTAGACAGATAAAATCTGTTATTGACCACCAGGCATTATATATGTACACACTGAAAAGGAGTTGGTGGATCGGTGTTCTGTACAACCCGCAATGAAGTCTGCCTTCATAGCATCTTCTGTAGCTTTATTATATCAGGTATGAAACAATGCGTTCACAACAGAGACGTGAGAAGTCAAAACCTGCTGTAAAATGTAAATGTCTGTGCAAGAGGGTGTTGGTGGTATATTCACTGTCTTCATTGCTATATCTGCCAATAAACTGAGTGTTCATGATAATAATGAAAGCAGTGAAACCAGGCAACCCCCAGGTACTGTATGGGTTTCTAGATACTCTAGGTACTCCCCATCAATTAACAGATACATGATTTTGCAAATTTACGCAAAACAAAAAGATACACCAAAATGGCCTGTTAAGGACTGAGTATGTTCTAGGAAGTACAGAATATTGAGAGAAACTGAGAATTTGTTGAAGAAAAGAGGGACCGTGGGGATAAAGATATTGGCCTACAAAGGGCTGTGAAAGATCAGGTGATATGGGAAGAGGACTTGGCAAAAATTTCTAAAACCCTTAACATGAACAGTATTCTGTGTGGGTTGCCAGCTTGTTCCTTCTAATAAACAAGTCCCTGTGATGATCACAAAAATAGCGTCATTGGGCTGTCCAAAGACAATTGGAGGGGTTTGCAAATACTCATGTGACTCACCACAGTGTGCAGCAAAATATTACTTATAAATTAACCAGAAGACTTCTCTCTCCCTTCTCAGATTTAGTCTGCTCAAGTCCCTGGGAGCTTATCAAATCCTAGAGGGGAAGACTTGGCAAGTGGAGAATTTCTAGTTGTCCATCCCTCTTATCATTCCTTGTAAACCCCTCGTTTGGTTAGTATAGTAATGTGGATGGCTTGTGACCATTACACAAGGTACAAAACCAAGCTCCCACAGAAAAAGTGGTGTTTCTATACATTCAGAAGACTCCCCAGGTAGGTGGAGCAACACCTCAGGCTCCCTGCCCCTTAATATGAAGAACAAAATATTGAAGGCATTTAAGACCAAGAAGAGAAACAGAAAGGAAATGGAGGTGGGAAAGTTGGTCTGCTCACACTCCTAAGTATTTACCTGAACTTGGCTGAGGCAATGGGTTGATACATACTGCATGCTGCCACCGCTCTCTCCTGCTCTGGTAAGAGAGTATTAGGCTCCTGCTTGTGCTGCTGGAAAGATGTCTCTTTGGCCCCACCTCCCAGACTTGCCAATCCTCAGGTCCCAGCAGGGATTCTTCCGCTTTCCCAGGCTCCTTCCCACTCCCAGTCAGCTGGCCGGAGAATTGATCTGGGGGTATCTGGGGCTCTGGAGGGGCTGTGTTTTGAGGTAGAGGCACCAAATTTGCAGCATAGCATCTGATGACTCTCCTCAAAATGCTCTCCAAGTTTCAAAAATATTGGACCAGGGGGTCCAATTTTATGAACCCTGAAAGAAGGTGCCCCTATCCTTCCTTATTTCTAATGTAGGGAAGGCATTTTAAAGATGTGCAGTTCCTTTGAATGTGATGGCCAGAACTCCCTTTGGAGTTCAGTTGTGCTTGCCACAACTTGGCTTACAGCTCCACCCCCAATATCTCCTGGCTCCACACCCAGAATCTCCTGACTCCACTCCCAAAGTCCCCAGATATTACTTGAATTAGACTTGGCAACTCTACCACCTTCCCAAGCCCAGCCAAGTGGTTTCCCACTTAAAGGCAGCCTGGGGAAGGCACTCTGCCTGACAGTGACATTTCTATCAGAACTGGCCCTCATAACAAATGAGTTCAACACCTCTGGATATAACATCTTGAGGAACTTTCCTAAAGCCTACTTTTAATGTCCCAAATGGCTTTCCTGTAGCCGGATGCTGAAGTTGTAAGTGTGTATACATAAATGCATATTGACACCTGGTTTCTTCTGAGCAGATGTTATATCTAGATAGACCAATTGTGTTACTTTTACATTTTCAGCCACTGCTGACTACAGTGACCTGTATTTAGGATCAGAGGGTAGCCTCGATGGTTTACAGTAGAATAGTTAGATTCAGTAGCACCTTAGAGCCCAACAAGATTTTCAGGGTATAAGTTTTAAAGAGTCAAAACTCCCTTCATTAGATCTGACAAAGGAAGCTTTGACTCTTAAAAACTTATACCTGGGAGACCTTGTTGGTCCCTAAAATGCTACTGAATTCTAATCTAGCTGTTCTGTATTTAGTAGTTGCCTTTATATATTTATCTTCCTCATCCTTCGGACTGCTCTCCATTTCCATTAACTTTTATTCTCATTGCATGTGATGAAGAGAGCAGGAGCGCAATTGACCTACAGGCTCAATGACATAGAAAGCTGTGTGTGATTGTCAGCAATGCCATACTCTTCCCACAGACAGAAGCCCAAGTGTATGGGTGAAAACAGATCAATGCTCTTTTAATATGCCCAGTCAAACAGAGAACTTCTTAGTTTATTATTCTAACAATGGATGGCTTTTGTCACCTGACTTTGTATAAGTACAAAGACACAATCCTCCACAGCTAAAATTAAAAACATAATGTTAAAATAAGATAACTAAATTTACTGGAATTGTTCTAGCTAAGAGAATTTTACCTTCTGCAGAAAAGAATGCCAAAAACAGCTATGTGCCACCAAAGTACACTGTAATGTATTTGCTAATCTTACTCTACTTTTCAAAATCTTTCCTTTGGAAGACTGACGCCAAGTTTTGTGAACAGTTTAACTAGCCCTTCATGACAACTAATCTCCCACCTTCTCTCTACCTCTATGTAAGGCTTGAGGAAATTGTTTCACTGTATCTGAACAATAGTGCTTGCGCACAGAAGTGCATGGACTGGCACTTATGTGGGACCAGCTTTTGGGCACTTGAACCTCTTGGACTATCATGGTGTTGAGTCCCTCACTGGGACTATTGTGCTGTGAACTGCTTAGCCTACAGGAACTACAAGGACTTCAAACTATGCTTTATCCCTTAGCTGCCCAGCCCTGTTTTCCTGTAGCAGGAAAGAGATTGCGTCTTCAGCATGTACTGGATTCCAGAGACCTTGCATCAGCTGTAATCATGCAGATGTCAGCTGATCAGCCAGAGACAAAGGAACTGATGTGAGGCAACCATAACAATTACTGGTGAACAAAGGAGTCTTCCTGCCACCAATACAAACAACACTTCTGTCAATAGACTGTCATTGGACTAATCTCATCATTTTACAGTTATCATCAGTCAGATCCTGCTACCCATCTCCATTCTTCCCGATCCCTTTTGTTCCCCCCACATTCCCTAAGAGGTGTCCCCACAACCCAACAGACCCTAAATTGTCCATTTTGTTTTCTTTATTTGATGTATGTTTTCTAACATCAAGCCCGGGCAGACAGAGCTCGTTAATGTAACATCTACCACCTGGAGGATTCGCTGCCGGCATCCCGGCTTACTGGGCCATGGCAGATGACCCCATGGTGAAAAATTGCTCACACTGCGCTTCACCTAAAAATTCCTCTGTGCAGGCCTGAAGGGTATCCACATCCACAACCCACAACATACCAAGTCCTGCAGCGATGGGCAAGGGGCGAAACGGCAGGTGGAAGATGCCACTGGAAGCCGCAGTCCCGATCCTGCATGTAGGCGGTTCAGGGTATTGGTCGCCTGATGCTGACCCAGAGACGAAAACATTTTTCGGCAGCACCCTGAACGACCAAGCAGCCTTATTTAGGGACAGCACTGCTTGCTCCGTATGGAGAGAGGCCTAGAAAAGGTGGCCTAAATAAAGCTCGTCTCCTCCCCCCCCCCAGTTGGCTAGCCGCGGTCAACGGGCATCCTTACTTGCAGTCGAAAAATAACAACAAAGAAAAGGCATGCACCTGCCTCACAAAGTGTGCAAAGACTAAAGCTTGCATGTTGGAACATCAGAACCATGCTTGACACAGTAGACAGTGGTCGCACTGAACGACGCTCTGCTCTAGTTGCCCACGAAATCCTCAGGTTGAATATCGACATAGCAGCTCTCAGTGAGGTCCGTTTCCCTGAGGAAGGTAGACTTCAAGAACACGGTGCTGGCTATACCCTCTACTGGTCGGGTAAGTCAAAGGCTGAGAGCCGCCTTTCTGGCGTTGGCTTCATGGTCAGGAATTCCATTGCCTCTAAACTCGAAAACCTGCCAACAGGTCACTCAGATCGCATCATGTCTATGCGCCTCCCACTTCAAAACAAGCAGCATGCAACACTCTTCAGTGTGTATGCCCCAACCCTTCAAGCAGATTCTGCAGAAAAGAACAAGTTCTATGCTGATCTACGCTACCTCGCACGGAAGACCCCTACAGAGGACAAGGTGATCATCCTTGGCGACTTCAATGCCAGAGTAGGTAAAGACTTGGAAGCCTGGAAAGGAGTACTTGGCAAACACGGCATTGGCAACTGTAATGATAACGGGCGCTTCCTGCTAGAATTCTGCATGGAGCATCAGCTCACCATCACCAACACTATCTTCCAGCAGAAGAACAGTCTGAAGACAACCTGGATGCACCCACGGTTCAAGCATTGGCACCTTATTGACTACATTCTGGTGCGCCAGAGAGACCTTCGAGATGTCTAACACACCTGAGTAATGCCCAGTGCAGAATGTCATACGGATCATCGTCTTGTATGCTGCAATCTCCGTCTTCACTTTAAATCTACACCCAGGAGAGGCGGTATCCCCCGGAGGAAGTTTCAGGTTGGCAGCCTTCAGTCAGCCAAAGTTAAAGCTGCCTTCCAGGCAAAACTCCAGACAAGAATTGAGGACCCCAGTTGCCTCACAGATCCTTCTCCAGAAGTACTTGGCAAACACGGCATTGGCAACTGTAATGATAACGGGCGCTTCCTGCTAGAATTCTGCATGGAGCATCAGCTCACCATCACCAACACTATCTTCCAGCAGAAGAACAGTCTGAAGACAACCTGGATGCACCCACGGTTCAAGCATTGGCACCTTATTGACTACATTCTGGTGCGCCAGAGAGACCTTCGAGATGTCTAACACACCTGAGTAATGCCCAGTGCAGAATGTCATACGGATCATCGTCTTGTATGCTGCAATCTCCGTCTTCACTTTAAATCTACACCCAGGAGAGGCGGTATCCCCCGGAGGAAGTTTCAGGTTGGCAGCCTTCAGTCAGCCAAAGTTAAAGCTGCCTTCCAGGCAAAACTCCAGACAAGAATTGAGGACCCCAGTTGCCTCACAGATCCTTCTCCAGAAGTACTCTGGGAACACCTAAAAACTACCATCCTGTTGACCTCTGAAGAAGTCCTCGGGTTCTCCACAAGGAAGAACAAGGACTGGTTTGACGAGAACAATCAAGAGGTCCAAGAATTACTGACGAAAAAGAGATCTGCCTACCAAGCACATCTTGCTCAGCCCTCCTGTCCCGGGAAAAAAGCAACCTTTCACTCTGTATGTAGCAACCTCCAGTGCAAGCTTCGAGACATTCAGAACAAGTGGTGGACCAAGCTTGCAGGGAGAACCCAGCTGTGTGCAGACACTGGTGATTTAAGAGGGTTCTACGAAGCCCTGAAGGCAGTATATGGTCCATCATATCAGGCTCAGAGTCCCTTGCGTAGTGCAGACGGCCATGTGCTCCTCACAGACAAGGCGTCCATACTGAACTGGTGGTCAGAGTATTTTCAGGTTCTCTTCAGTGCCAATCGCATAGTTCAAAATTCAGCAATCCACCTCACCCCACTTCAACCAGTGAAAACAGAGTTGGATGAGATCCCCACCCTAGAAGAGACTGTTAAAGCCATCAAGCAACTGAAAAGTGGCAAGGCAGCGGGAGTTGATGGAATCCCACCAGAGATCTGGAAGCATGGGGGCACAGTACTACATAGCACACTTCACAAAGTACTTGTCACCTGCTGGGAACAAGGCAAACTACCACAGGACTTTTGCGATGCAATCATCATTACTCTACATAAGAACAAAGGGGGAAAAGTCAGATTGCTCCAACTACCGGAGGATAACCCTGCTCTCCATCACAGGCAAAATCCTTGCTAGAATACTCCTGAACAGACTCGTGCCCACCATTGCAGAAGAACTCCTTCCAGAGAGCCAGTGTGGCTTCAGAGCTAACAGGAGCACCACCGACATAGTATTTGTTCTCAGGTAGCTCCAAGTGAAATGCAAGGAACAGAACAAGGGTCTATATGTGACTTTTGTCGACTTTACCAAAGCTTTTGATACCGTTAGCAGGAACGGCCTGTGGCAAATCTTGGAACATCTAGGATGTCCCCCAAGGTTCCTCAGTATGGTCATCCAGCTACATGAAGACCAGCGAGGCCAAGTTAGACACTGCAACGATCTCTCGGAGCCCTTCCCAATAGGCACAGGTGTAAAGCAAGGCTGTGTTCTTGCGCCAACTCTCTTTACGATCTTCTTTAGCATGATGGTTCAAAGAGCTGCAGTAGATTTAGATGATGACGATGGTGTCTACATCCGCTATTGCACCGATGGCAGCCTGTTCAACCTGAGGCGACTAAAGGCCCACTCCAAGACAATGGAAAAACTTATCCGAGAGCTACTGTTTGCTGATGATGCTGCACTTGTCACCCACTTGGTATCAGCTCTGCAGCATATGACGTCCTGCTTTGCAGAGGCTGCCAAGCTATTCGGCCTAGAAGTTAGTCTGAAGAAGACAGAAGTTCTTCACCAGCCTACACCCCAGGAAGATTATCACCCTCCTTGCATCACTGTTGGTGAATCAGTTTTGAAGACAGTCCAGCAGTTCAGCTACCTGGGGTGCATCATCTCCTCAGATGCCAAGATCGACAAGGAGATTGACAATAGACTGGCAAAGGTAAACTGTGCATTTGGCCGACTGCATAAAAGGGTGTGGAGCAACAAGGATCTGAAAAAAGGCACAAAGAACAATGTTTACAAAGCGTTTGTGATGACAACCCTCATCTACGGCTCCGAATCGTGGGTTTTATACCGTCATCACCTGCGACTCCTTGAGCGCTTTCATCAGCGCTGCCTTTGCACCATCCTCAACAACCACTGGAGTGACTTTGTGACTAACACTGAAGTCCTCAAGCGGGCGGAGGTTACAAGCATCGAGGCACTGCTGTTGAAGACGCAGCTGCGCTAAGCAGGGCATATCTCCAGGGTGGAAAACCAGCGCCTTCCCAAGATTGCCCTGTATGGCGAACTTTCCACCGGCCATCGAACTAGAGGGGCACCAAAGAAGAGGTACAAGGACTCCTTGAAGAAATCCCTTGGTACCTGTTGCATTAACCATCACCAGTGGTCTGACCTAGCCTCAGATCGCAAAGCATGGAGGCACACCATGCACCAGGCTGTCTCTTCCTTTGAGAACGCACGCATAGCTGGTCTTGAGGACAAAAGGAGATTGAGGAAGAATCGTACTGCTACAGCACCAACCCCAAATCAGACTTTTCCTTGCAGCCACTGTGGCCGGACCTGCCTGTCCCGCATTGGTCTTGTCAGCCACCAGCGAGCCTGCAGCAGACGTGGACTACTGCACCCTTCTTAAATCTTCGTTCGCGAAGTCAAGCCGAGAGAGAGAGAGTGTATGTTTTTATTCAGAGACACGTTAATCACTCCCTGAGTACTATTGTTAAATTTCCTGGGAGCCATTGACTGTTCAGTTAATTCCTTCACTGGACTCTGCCCCAGGTCATGAAATTGGCTATTTAAGGCAGACCTTCCAGCCGTTCAGGTGTGACTTTTTCCTGACAGCTACCTTCCTGAAGGAGTCACCCCCACTCCAGATCAGTTTGGGTTCTTTCTTTGAGTGGCATTGGTGGTCTCACATCTCCCTCCCCCCCTCACTGCTGAATCTCGGCTTTTCACCTGGACAGGTAATGCATTACCCACCTGCTAATGCAAACGTTTCTTTTTTCCCCTATTTTCCTAGTTCTGAACTGTGTATGGATGTATGGTTTTCGCTTGTATGCTTGAGTTTCCTTGAATAAAAATAATTTGCTCTAGATCCAAAATTTCATCATTGACTTAAGGATTTCTGGGAAATACTGACTCTGATATACATAAGTTATTGACCCTGTGCTATTTTTTCCATCTTGCCTACTTAACTAAAATACCCCAAATTCACTTGAAAAGGCATTTTGGCTCACAGATGTGTGTTACATTTTATTATCCCATGCCACATCCCCCCCCCCCCCCGGTTTTTATCACACTGTAAATTTGTTTCTATTTTCTGCCTCATCACAATGAAGAAGACATAATTTTTAAAAAGGATAATAGAGGAGAACCAGCTCTGGAGGTTTGACATTTAGGCACCATCTACTCAGATGGGAGAATATGCTTTCCCCCAACATGCGGTTTTAGTAGATCACAACATTACACCCAAAGTAGCTAAACTTATTTTTTCCCTGGCTGTGTTTCAGCTAGTATAAATGTTTATCCTATTTCTAATGTAGATTTGAAATGGAATAATTGAACATAGACATTGTCATGACTTTTTTAAAAAAAAAATCCACATGCATAATCAATGTCAAGGTACTTTAGGGGTACCAAGGGCTTGAGGATAAGCCATCTTTTGCAGAAGCACTTCAAGTGTTATCCCTGAAGAAGAGGCACAGAAAAATCAAGGGTTCAGATCAACATTTCTAAGTAATGCTCCTATATAAATAAAAACATAGAGTTCTTTTGAAGTATAAACAATAAGTCCACTTAGTAGGCCATCATTTTTTCAGTACCCACAGATTGTGCTTAATTCATGTTTTATTTGTCCTGAATGTTCTACACAGTGCTCAATATTTGGAACTGATACATAATACTATAGTGCATTAGTACATAGGTCTACACCAACATGTATGAAATCTGAATCTGGCCCTGAATGTTTAAGCTAATTAATTTTTAAAGTAAAAAAGCCCAACATTGCATTAATCCTAATGACTTTCTAAGTGAGTCACATTTTTAATACCATGCTGATAAAAGGCATCGTTTTACTTTGCAATCTGTACCTCAGCAGCCTTGAAATGGTTAATGTGGAGAAGCCAGGTTATTACACATTTCAATTCCAGAGTCAAATATAAAAATTTCTATTATAGGGACAATTAATTACATCTCAAAATGGCAAATGTGCATCCTTGTCAGGTAGAGTGTACTCTGATGGCCTTTCCTCAAACACTGAATGTGGAGATTTGATCTCTTCTAATGGTGCTGAGAAAAGGGTAATTACGCTATGGTCAAAGCTAATTTGCTTTCTGCCAGATGAACTGTTGTATTTTATTGTACGCTGACATTTTAAAGTAATTACGGCACTGTTGACCTTAGACAATTCCAGTTGTATCGCTGTCTACAGCTGCAGCGTTCTACCTTTGGCTGGCAGACAGAGGCTGTAACGAGGTAATGACACGGACAAAGAGCACCATATGGGGCTCCTTTGAGATACACAAAGCCTAGTGAAAGGAAACAAGGAAATTTTAACATCATCATTACAGTCGCACATTTTTACAGCCATAAAGTATATCGTTTCCTCCCCACACACACTCACTCACAAACATGCAGGATGGTCTAAGTTGCTTGCCTGCTTATACACAGGATTTCTGTGTGTTTTTCTTCTGTAAATGGCAGCATGCATTAAGAAAAAAGAGGCTGGGGAGAACTGAATGTGACGGACTGGTCTTGCCCTGACACAGAGTTCAAAGGCTAAAGACTATTGATTGAGATAAAAGTTGAGGTTCTTATCTAATGTTAAAGACACTCCTTGTTGTCTGAAAAGCTGGACACATAATTAGGCAGAAAGGAAAGTGCTTGTGCCTGAAAAATCACTATTAAACTGGGCTTCATTAAATGTAGATATTAGTTAATTTCAAGAAAGACTCTCTCTATATATATTCATTGATATATTTTAATGAGCTATCGTTGGCTGTCTTTTCTGTGCTAAGAAATATCAATGTGTTCACAGTTCTTTCTAGTTAATATATCCCAGCTAAGACAGCAAAATAGATTATGACTCGGAGAGAACAATGTTTCATCCTATTTGAGTTTGGGGGGGAATGTAGTGCAGGGTCTAGAATTTTAGAATTTATTGTAGCAGGAGATGGAACATTGCTGTCACGTTAAACATTGTTTGACATTTTAGTAGCATATGGAGAAGTGGGCTATAGAAATATTCACTTGTTCACAGGAGAGCATTCTTCCTAATGTTCCCTGTAACTACTGGTCTGTATGACAAGGGAAATCAATGACGTTCTCTTGGTTCTTTTTCCATTATGACAGCTTACTTGGACTTGTAGGAAAGGTACAATCACAACCAGGCTGCATGAAGACAGCATTTACAAATGAGGCTAGCAAATGATAGCTGGGGCCTTCTAATAGAGGAGGTGAGTTGTCAAGAGCACATTACACGAGTGATCTGGAAACTCCAATGACTTCCTATAGCTTGTGGAGCATAATTCAATGTGCCATTTTTTAACAAACTGTCATCCTGGTTCTAACTAAAGTTCACTTAATCTAGTTTTCTGTTTTCCAGAGTGGCCAACCTAGTAATCTGAGAGCACAAGGTGGGCATTATGTGAATGTCAACCTCTGTGGCCTGTTCTGAGCGTCTGGTACTCATGCTGCCTCTGAACACGGAGATTCACACGGAGAGCCATTTGGTGTAGTGATTAAATGTGCAGACTCTTATCTGGGAGCAGGGCCGGATCTAGGGAGGTGCGGAGGGAGCGCTTGCCCCAGGCACTGCCAGAGGGGGGTGTGCCAAATTGGGTATGGAGACCATTCTGTTCTATGAGTCCATAAAATAGAATGCATCCACCAGGGGGTATCATTTTTTAATCCCCCCCCCAAAAAAAAAACCCGTGTAGATCCATTCCTGGCTGGGAGAACTGAGTTTGATTTCTCACTCCTCCTCATGCACCTGCTGATGTGACCTTGAGTCATTTACAAGTTGTTGCAGAGCTGTTCCTCTCAAGAGCAGTTTCTGTTAGAGCTATTCTCAGCTACACCTACCTCATAGTGTGTCTGTTGTGAAGAGGGGAAGGGGAAGGAGATTGTAAGCTTATTTGAGACTCCTTTGGGTAGTGAAGGGCTGGGTATAAATCCAATCTCCTCCTCTTTTTCTCAATGTATGTAGCACAGCTAGCAGCTATTAATAGACCCTTGCTACATGACTTTGTTTTCCATTTTATTGAAGCCACATAAGCTAATGCAGTTATTACTATACTACAATAAATTTGACTTGCATAAACTCAGACTCATGGGACTTTATAAACTTTGGAGACTTCTTGCTTCTTTATATTGCCAGATAGCATCTATATTTGGCCAGTGATTCTCTGTGTACAGTAAGAATACACTGTAAGTAGTTGCTGCTCTCCAATTGTGGAATTGTCTTTCCTTAAACTTTTTATTCTCTTCTGGAGATGATGTCGCTTTCTTGAATCACTATTGGAAGATATAGGTAGATAAAAGTGTTCTTTAAAAATTAATTTATTCGCATAAGCATTTAATTGTCTCATACAACCAGGGACCTTTCAAAGATTCATTTAGATCAGGGGTGTTGAACTCATTTGTTACAAGGGCCGAATTTGATATACATGAGACCTAGTTGGGCTGGGCCATGTGTGTCGTAAAATGTAATGAAAGGTAGCAGAAATATTATCTTTACAAAGGACACAGACAAACACAAAGATTTTTTAAATTAAAATAAAAACATGCTTAAAATATTAGCATTCTTGCAATATTTTATTTAACAGTCTCTGATAACTGACCTCTTGCTCTGAATTGTTTGTGCTATAGCAATTTTGAGTATGCTGTTCAGGTGTGTTTCTGTAAACTGCAAACTTTTGACTTATTGACATTCCAGAAATCTCATTGTAAATGCTCTCTACCTTAGGACTCAGGGAGAAACATGAAATGGCTGGGCATTGCAAGCTTTTGTATATAAGTTGCTTTGTGTGCTGATCAAGAATGTGCGTAGGCATCATGACACAGACTGAGGGCTATGTGTTTGTCTGCAACTGCAGCTTCTGTGAGGCAGTGCAAAATTAGAGTGATAGCAATGTATAGTGGTCAGTATAAGCCTACTATTTGGAAAGTCTAGGTTCAAAATCTACAAGGAAATGTAGACAAAAATCTACGAAATAAATGTGCTGGGTGAACTTGGTTTGACATAACTCTCACTCACTGGCTTGTTGCTATTCCTCATCTAGTTCATGTTGCTTTCCTACTGAGAACGTCTGTATATTCAGTACAGTGAAAAGAGGAGGTGGGGGGGTGTGAATCCAGTTGCAACCAGGAGAGTTGTGGCATAACAAACTCAACAAAGCACACACACATGCATACAATGTAGCAAGGCACACAAAAGTTCATACCTTGAATAAATCTTTGTCGGTCTTAAAGGTGCTTTCTATCTCTCCACTGTGATTGAGACAGCCTGGTAAAACTAGCTCTGGGGTGCTTTCACTCCCTTCCTCTTCAAGGGGGAGGAACGTCAGCTAAAGAGGGAAGCTGGGCTGGGCTTGCTAATTCTCCCTCACGATTCAAGCAGCCTTGCAAAACAAGCTCTGGGGCTCTTTCCCACTGAAGCTGAGCTTGGCTTCCTATTTCTCCTCTGCAATTCATGCAGCCTTGGTAAAGTTAGCTCTGGAGCTCTTTCCGAGGGAAGCTGGGCTGGGCTTGCTATTTTTCCGGCATGATTTAGGCAGCCTGGTGAAGCAAGCCCTCAAATATATATATATAATTGAGAATGTGACAAGATCTACATTTCTGGGGATATGATGCATTATATGTGGATACAAAGATCTTCAGATTCCTATGTTAAGTGTACGCCCATTTTGCACGTAGCAGTTGTACCATCATAAGAGCTCAAACTGTCTGTAAACTCTAGTGTATAAAAGTTTCACAGCCATTCATCTGAAAGACTGTGCTCATTCTATGTTCTTGAGCAACAGTTTACTTCTTGGTAAATTCATTTTAATGTTTATTACAAAAGGCAGTCCAGTTCCTGAAGACCTCATCAGAAGCCTTCTCCCTGGTACAGAAAAATTCCGTATGCAAAGAAATATGGCTGGGAGGGGGTAATGGAAAGAGGACTTTTTGGGGGGGGGGAGGATCCTTTTTGGACTTTTCAGATTATATATTTTCATGAGAATACTGCATCACAGGCTTTGCATGTTTGAATGAAGTATCCACTGCTTCCTGTTGCCAGTTATATATATGAATAAAAAGTATTTATTGCGGGCAGAGCCAGATTAAGACATGATGAGACGATAATCATTGTCAAGTTTAAAAGGTCCCATAGCACCATCAACAAGGTGTATTAATACAATTTAGTGATTTTTTAAAAAATTCAAAGGCTCCTTACAATCTGAAGCCCAATGCTGTAGCTTTTGCATGTAAATCCACCCTGATTGTGTAGCCAGGCCATGTGTTATTGTATGTTCTTGACATAGCTGGCAGTATTAACATGATGTTATTCTGCATGCTGTCTAAAACTAGGGCTGAAGGGAAGTCTTCACTAAGAAGACTGGAAAATGACCTTTATATACAAATGTTTCAATCCTCCAGACCTTAACTGGGAAGATATTTGGTGATACTAATATCAAGTATCTATACTTAAATATTTAAATCACTTAGCTTTGCATTTCTAAGAAGGATACCTTTTGTATTCTCTTAGTCTAGTTCAGAAATCTCCAATGTGGTGCCTGTGCCCATTGTTGTGCCCACTTATACCTTTCTCGGTACCCACCAAGTGTTTTTAGAATATGGACTTTTTCTTGGCAGAACTTCAGAATGAAATTTGTAGATCTAATTGATTGTGCAGATTTTTTTAAAAAATGTTGTTTTGGCAGCAGCTGACACCACAGTACAAAGATCTTCACTGTGTGACTGAATGAAAACTGTGTGTGTGTGTGTGTGTGTATATATATATATGCATATATGTGTGTGTGTGTGTGTGTGTGTATAAACATCTTTTAAAACATTTTCATTTTAATTCCATCCTGTTAAACAGAGTTTGCTCCTGAAATGATAGTTACTATTATGATTTTTCTATAAACTCACTTCTTAATATGTTGTGGTTGGCTCCACCTCCTATGGCAGTCATTTTATAGTTGTCCACACACCCTGTGTCAGAATTCCAAGAGTGCCTGCAGGTTCCAAAAACTGTGGCCTAGTTACTTTTCCTAAAGTATTGTGCAGAGTTACTTCAGGTGAATGTTGGAGATTACAGGAGCAAGCATATGCTAATTTGTGTCATCCTGGTGTTGACACTACCCTGGAAGTAATGTAAGGATATGGTGTGATGCTCCAGAACTCTAAAATTTTAGTTTTTTTGGGAGGGATGCCCTAGACTGAATGTTCCTTATAGGGTCATGCTGGTAGTGACATCACAGCATCAGAACAATGTATATCCTCATCCCCCCCACACCCATGTACAGAGCAGCAGCAAATAACCCAGGCTGCTTGTAGAAGATGCCCCGCTATAGTGAAAGACCTGGCAGCCCTAGTTTAAGGCCAGTGAAATTAATGAGTTTAGACTGAAGTAACTCGGGGGTGGCCAAATTTGCTTAATATAAGAGCCACAAAGAACAAATGTTAGATGTTTGAGAGCCACAAGACATGAACAAATACTACACACATGTTTTTATTAAAACTCTTAATACTGGACTTGGTGGCACAACCACCTTACATGCTCACTTTTCTCTCTTGGCTCTTCCTCTCTCTTTCCCCGTTCTAGGTGTCTGGGTGACCTCCATGGTAGTGAAGAGCTTGCAAGGCTGCCTATTTCCCCCTCTTTCCCTGCTTCACACATGGTGGAAATAGTTGCTTACCTACAGGTCAGCACTCAGAGGCTGATTGAGGTTCCAGTGCCATGCACACTTACTCAAAAGTAAGCCTCAACTTCCGGAAGCCACACAATATGTATGAAAGAGCTGCATGTGACTCCCAAACTTCAATTTGACCACCCCTGATATAAACAGGTAAGCCATACATTTGGAGTGGTGTGCAGAAATGTTGTGATTTACAAAATCTGTATGTTGTTAATGACATCAAATTCCTGCCTCCCTCCAGTAATTATGACTGGGGTATTTCTCAGCAAATACATAAAATCAATAAAATTGTGTTACCCCTTTTAAAACACAAATAATCCGACTGAGAAATCTCAGACCAATTTTGCACAAGGCTTGTTCTGGGTGGAGAGCCCTTCTCTTCATTTTTGCACAATTTGCCACAGAGCTGCGAGTTGGCGCAGCACTCTTCCACAGCAAGCAGGATCCTCTTCCAAGCAGTTTCTGCTTGCCACTGGAGAACGGCATGTCAACTCGCAGCTCCAGGGCAACTTGTGCAAAAACAGAGAGAAGCGCCAGGATCAAAAGGGCTCTCCACTTGGAACAAGCCCTAGTGCAAAATCGGTCTCAGAGTGTGGCTTAGTTTCTGATGTTTAAAACAAAGAGTCAGAAGGCAGGGAATTTAGGGAATATATAGAACTAGAACGATGTGGAAAACTACAGCAGTGGGATTCTAAGAATTCTATTCTAGAATTCTATTCTAAAAGGAATAACTTTGTTTAGTTTTATGCTGGCAATGAAAACAAAAGTCAGAGAAAATCTATAAGAACATTTTAAAAAGGTTAAAAGGTAGTCCCCTGTGTAAGCACCAGTCATTTCTGATTCTGGGGTGACGTTGCTTTCACGTTTTCATGACAGACTTTTTATGGTGTGATTTGCCATTGCCTTCCCCAGTCATCTACACTTTCCCCCCAGCAAGCTGGGTACCTACAGTACAATAAAAAACAGAAGTAATCATATTTAGTGTTTGCTGTTAGAGAGGGGAAGACATTGCTTATAATGGGGTCCTTCTTCAACCAGGGTAACAATTCAGAACAGAAAGCTATTGTGTGGCTATTGGAATAAATTCTTAATATCAAAAAGCCATTAACAGTGTTCAGGAACTGTGGCAATGTGTTTGTCTTGATTTAGTTATATTAGTACTAACAAAGAAAATCCTTCAATGTTTATTAAAAAACTCACATATCACCAACAACTTTGCTGAAACATGGTAACTGGTTTTGTTTTGGGGTTTACTTCCCCCCTTTTATTGCAAAATTATTCTATCTGCCCTCTTTTGAAATGAGCCAGTTTTCCATGCAAAGCTATTTTGTGCCATAAAAATACAGCCATTCCAATCAAGTATATTGATTCATTAAAGACCATACTAGATCTGTGTCAAAGACGTGACCCTCCAATCTGGGTGCAGTTAGCTGAGGCAATCCCAGCTCCTCATTACTATCTTGAATTTATTGTCCATGAAATAGGCTGTTGCCTGCTTTTCTATCAAAACAAATATAAAGACTAATCTGGCACATAAAAATCTAAGTCAGAACATTGATTCTTCCTAGCTGTCCTAGGTATATGAT
The DNA here is from genome assembly GCF_032191835.1 of Heteronotia binoei. Taxonomy (NCBI): domain Eukaryota; kingdom Metazoa; phylum Chordata; class Lepidosauria; order Squamata; family Gekkonidae; genus Heteronotia; species Heteronotia binoei. The sequence goes on along the minus strand of NC_083226.1, from coordinate 121,490,715 downwards.
ATGGCAAATCTAACAGTCTTTAGGAATTGTTCATAAATTCCATAAAACATATATTTTAAGAAGGATTCATCCCACAGAATGCCTTTTCATTATTTCAATGATGCAGATGCAATTGTTTTATATAAAGGTTTTGATGAAATGTGATCTCAGGAATTTTTAAATGGGTCATCCCAGTGCTGATATGTGATTGTGTCCTGGACATAAAAGAAAGGGAATAGAATAATAAGAATAATATTCTTTTTATGATTATAGTCTTTATAATTATATGATAAAAATGGACAAGTATCTGCCTTAAAAATCTCAGTCTTTAAAAAAACATTTTCCAGAAAACAGAGAAATAGCACTGAAACACAGAACTGAATGATATGTCAAAGGGCATTTCAAACAGCTGACCATTCAAACATTTACAGCGTTAGAACTCGAACAACAAGCATTTATTTAATGTCTTGTTATTAGAGGGCTCAGTTTATACTGCAGTACAGGATATGATGAATAGATATGTGAAGGGGGGTCAGGTTTATATGTTTCATACTTATATGCTTTATGTAGATGATAACTTTTTATAACCTTTTATAATCTCATTTACAATTGGTTAACATTGTTATGCAGACTTTTTTTCAGCCCTTGGTTCCTCTCATTATTTTTTCTCTTTTAAAAGACGGATTTCCCTTTCATTCTTCTAATTTGTCTTTGAAGAATTATCAATGAATCCTTTTGTAACTTTAGCACTTGTAGCTGTTTTGTGTGCTATGGCAGGAAGTGGTGCTATGGCAGGAAGCTAGGAAGGTATGATGATGACAATATTGGATTTATACCCTGCCCCTCTCTCTGAATCAGTCTCAGAGTGGTTTACAATCTCCTGTACCTTCTTCTCCCACAACAGACACCTTGTGAGGTAGGTGGGGCTGAGAGAGCTCACCCAGAAGCTGCCTTTTCAAGGACAATTCTGTGAGAGCTATGGCTGACCCAAGGACATTCCAGCAGCTGCAAGTGGAGGAGTGGGGAATCAAACCCGGTTCTCCCAGATAAGAGTCTGCACACTTAACCACTACACCAAACTAGCCTGCCTCTGAGCATCTACACAGTGAAATCCTGAAATTCTGCAGAACCTCCTTTTCTGCCTGTCTTCTCTTTAAATTTCTCTTTGATCAAAACAGAATAGATTAGGAAAAGACTCCCAATTCCTTAAAAGGAGGAAATAAATAGATTTCAGGGAGAACCTGAGTAAAGAGGAATTAACAGAATTTCTCTTAATGATGCTTCTCACTGTTGAATGTAGACGACAGGAAGAGTACACATGCTATAAATATAGGGCCCTAGGAGATGGAGTGGTATGATGACTCTGTGTCGTTTAAATAAGGCTTGGAATGTCTTCCAGTCTCCACCTGCTCATAAGTGTAGCATACAACACTGTATTGTGTTGCTATGCCATTGTGTCATTATTCCTTAACAGCAGCCCTGTACAGACCTGTTAGTTTCAAGCAGTCTGAATGTGCACATGGGGGGAGTGAGATAATGCATTCTGCATCCAATTATCATTGCACACAAGTATTCTACACATAATATAGAAGCAGTAAAAGGTAAGAAGCTTTCCTTTAAGTGGTAAAAGGCTAATCTGAGTGAGGTAAATAAAAGGGAGCACAGGCTTTGGCAAATAAAAAGCAGCTTGCTGACTTCCAGAGCCAATGACTTTAGGAAGGGTGTCAAAAGACCTGAGCTGGATTGAGGTGACAAGAGAGGAGGTCCTATGACTGATGGACATATTAAGAACTGACAAATCACCAGCCTTAGGTGGCATGCATTCAGGAGTTCTAAAATGTGGACTTGCAGATCTCCTAACACAAATATGTAATCTATCACTAAAATCTGCCTTCATTCTCAAGAACTGGAAGGTAGCTAATGTAACGTTTTAAAAAGGTTCCAGAGGAGATCTGGGAAATTACAGGCCAGTCAGTATAACATCAATACCAGGTACATTTATTTATTAGATTTTTTTGTCTCCACTCATCCAAAGTGTCTTGTGGAAACTTACAACATTAAAATCAATAAGTTAAAAACAACACAAAAACAAATAACTATAAAATACTAATATTAAAGTATTAAAACATTAAAACATTCCAATATGTGGCTGTCAACATACCACTATTAAAACAGCACAAGCACAGGTTACCCTCCAAAGGCCAACCTAAATAATTCAGCTTTGCATGCCCTGTGGAAAGTAAACAAGACCAGCAGAGTGCAGGAGTCATCAAGAGTGCATTCCACAAGGGTCACAAGGGTCAACCCAATGCTTTGGGTTGAAATAGAGGGCCCAAAAGGAAATTTAACTATGGGAGTTTGTTATCGCCCACCAAATCAAAAGAGAGAGGACGATTATAATATGATGGAAGGATTAAAGATAGCGGCTAAACGTAAAAACTGTGTCGTAATAGGTGATTTTAACTACCCGCAGATTGATTGGGTCAATATGTGTTCTGGTTGAGAGAAAGAGATTGAGTTTCTTGATGCTCTCAATGACTGTGCTATGGAGCAGATGGTCTCAGAACCTACCAAAGGTGGGGCGATCCTGGATCTGGTCCTAAGTAATGCCCAAGACTTAGTGAGAGACGTAAAAGTGATTGCGCCGCTTGGGAACAGTGACCATAATGTTATTGATTTCACCGTTTGTATAAATAGGGAGTTGCCCAAAAAGACCGCCACAACCACATTTAACTTTAAAAGGGGTAAATTCTCTGAGATGAGGAGGCATGTGAGGAGGAAACTGAAAGGAAAGGTAAATACGGTCAAAACCCTTGGGGAAGCTTGGAGACAATTTAAAACTATAATCCTAGAAGCTCAGATAAAATACATACCACAAGTTAGGAAAGGCACAAACAGGTATAAGAAGAGGCCAGCATGGTTAACAAACAAAGTAATGGAAGCTGTAAAAGGTAAGAAGGACTCCTTTAAGCGGTGGAAAACCAGTCCAAGTGAGATTAATAAAAGGGAACACAGGCAGTGGCAAATCAAATGCAAGACTGTGATCAGGCAGGCAAAAAGGGACTATGAGGAGCATATTGCAAAAAACATAAAGACCAACAATAAAAATTTCTTCAAATATATTAAAAGTAGGAAACCAGCCAGGGAAGCAGTGGGGCCCTTGGATGACCATGGGGTAAAAGGATTACTGAAGGAGGATGGGGAAATGGCTGAGAAGCTGAATGCATTTTTTGCCTCCGTCTTCACCGTGGAAGATGAGAAGTGTTTGCCCGCCCCAGAACCACTAATATTGGAAGGGGTGTTGAAAGACCTGAGTCAGATTGAGGTGACAAAAGAGGAGGTCCTACAACTGATAGACAAATTAAAAACTAATAAGTCACCGGGTCCGGATGGCATACATCCGAGAGTTCTGAAAGAACTCAAAGTTGAACTTGTGGATCTTCTAACAAAAATCTGTAATCTTTCATTGAAATCTGCCTCTGTTCCTGAGGACTGGAAGGTAGCAAATGTCACCCCCATCTTTAAAAAGGGTTCCAGAGGAGATCCAGGAAATTACAGGCCAGTCAGTCTGACTTCAATACCGGGAAAGTTGGTAGAAACCATTATCAAGGACAGAATGAGTAGGCACATTGATGAACACAGGTTATTGAGGAAGACTCAGCATGGGTTCTGTAAGGGAAGATCTTGCCTCACTAACCTGTTACATTTCTTTGAGGGGGTAAACAAACTTGTGGACAAAGGAGACCCGATAGATGTTGTTTACCTTGACTTCCAGAAAGCTTTTGATAAAGTTCCTCATCAAAGGCTCCTTAGAAAGCTTGAGAGTCATGGAGTAAAAGGACAGGTCCTCTTGTGGATCAAAAACTGGCTGAGTAATAGGAAGCAGAGAGTGAGTATAAATGGGCAGTCTTCGCAGTGGAGGACGGTAAGCAGTGGGGTGCCGCAGGGCTCGGTACTGGGTCCCATGTTCTTTAACTTGTTCATAAATGATTTAGAGTTGGGAGTGAGCAGTGAAGTGGCCAAATTTGCGGATGACACTAAATTGTTCAGGGTGGTGAGAACCAGAGAGGATTGTGAGGAACTCCAAAGGCACCGCCAATGAGCGGGTGAGTGGGCGTCAACGTGGCAGATGCGGTTCAATGTGGCCAAGTGCAAAGTAATGCACATTGGGGCCAAGAATCCCAGCTACAAATACAAGTTGATGGGGTGTGAACTGGCAGAGACTGACCAAGAGAGAGATCTTGGGGTCGTGGTAGATAATTCACTGAAAATGTCAAGGCAGTGTGCGTTTGCAATAAAAAAGGCCAACGCCATGCTGGGAATTATTAGGAAGGGAATTGTAAACAAATCAGCCAGTATCATAATGCCCCTGTATAAATCGATGGTGCGGTCTCATTTGGAGTACTGTGTGCAGTTCTGGTCGCCGCACCTCAAAAAGGATATTGTAGCATTGGAGAAAGTTCAGAAAAGGGCAACTAGAATGATTAAAGGGCTGGAACACCTTCCCTATGAAGAAAGGTTGAAACGCTTAGGGCTCTTTAGCTTGGAGAAACGTCGACTGAGGGGTGACATGATAGAGGTTTACAAGATAATGCATGGGATGGAGAAAGTAGAGAAAGAAGTACTTTTCTCCCTTTCTCACAATACGAGAACTCGTGGGCATTCGATGAAATTGCTGAGCAGACAGGTTAAAACGGATAAAAGGAAGTACTTCTTCACCCAAAGGGTGATTAACATGTGGAATTCACTGCCACAGGAGGTGGTGGCGGCCACAAGCATGGCCACCTTCAAGAGGGGGTTAGATAAAAATATGGAGCAGAGGTCCATCAGTGGCTATTAGCCACAGTGTGTATGTGTGTGTGTGTATATATATATATATTTGGCCGCTGTGTGACACAGAATGTTGGACTGGATGGGCCATTGGCCTGATCTAACATGGCTTCTCTTATGTTCTTATGTTCTTATGAGAAGGCCTTTCCCTTCGTGTCAGCTAACCAAGCCATCCTGCGGCCAGGACCCTGCAAGAGGCCCCTAGATGATGACCAAAGTGAGCACAGGGTTTTCAAGGAATCTGTTATTAAAGATAGAATTTGTAAGCACATTGATGAACAAAAGCTACTAAGGGAAGATCTAGTCTCACTAGGGAAGATTCTGTAAGGGAAGATCTAGTCTCACTAACCTTTTAGAGTTCTTTGAGAGGGTGAACAAATGTGTTGATAAGGATGACCCAGTAGATGTTGTTTATGTAGACTTCCAGAAAGGTTTTGATAAAGCTCCTCATCAAAGGCTGCTAAGTAAACTTGGCAGTTGTGGAATAAGAGGACAAGTCCTCTTGTGGATTAAAAATTGGTTAATTAACAGGGGACAGTGAGTACAAATGGGCAATTTTCACAGCAGAGGGTGGTAAGCAGTGGGATACCTCAGGGCTCAGTATGAGGTCTGGTGCTTTTTAACTTTTTCCTAGTGTTTTGGGCTGGCCTGCCTGGCCAGTTTCCTGGACTATCCTTGGCCCCTTGTGGTGGCTGGGGTTTTCCTTATCCCATCTTACTCTTCAGTGCCTGCTAAGGCCTTACCTTTTGGTGATCTGGCTCTTCCCTTAGGGGATCACTTGTTGCCAGCCACCAAGGATAAAATATTAAAGGGTGAATTTGTGGACCTTTTTCTCTGCTCAACAGCGAGCTTGAGAAAAAGGATACGGAGACCTTGATGATAGGGAAAAGGAGAATATCAAATGGTGTAAAGTTGATAGGACCTGGGCAAATTGGGTGCCCGGTTTCATTATTTACGCCGAAATAATTTCCAGGTCTCATCCATGGAGGGCCACATCCCCTTTCCAGTATTTTTTGGTTAAAACAATTTATTATAATGTAATATATTGTAATGGTATGTTATCATTTGTCATTAAATGTTAATACACATATATACACATACATATATATCACATTTTCTCCACCCCACCCCCCTTTTTGGTGACCCCCAGCAGTGCCTTCCCCCTTAACAAACATCTCCATATTACTATTTAATTTAGTTTGCTATAAGGTAATATACTCTATCTATTAAAGAATTTTTCTTCGAAAAGCCCAAAGGTTATAATTATAGTCCATCTTCATAATATTTCTTCTTAGTTATTAGCAAGTAAACAAAAAAGTTATAATTCAATAATTCTATTTTTTTAAACTGTAATCTATATATAGTTTTTTTTTTAAAGATTAACCATTGTCAAAGATCACCAAATGTCCTTTAACATTCCATGGTTTTTCAATATATTTTTGAAACTTTCCACACTCGCTTTTAAACTTGTCTAGATCTTGTTCTTTTAAGATTCTTGTAAGTTTGTCCATTTCACTCCAATGCATGACCTTCAAATTCCATTCCCACTTTTCTGGTATTTTATCTTGCTTCCACATTTGTGCATATAATGTCCGTGCAGCTGAAAGCATATACCAAATTATTGTTCTATCTTGCTTTTGAATCTTTTCCATTTGTATTCCCAACAAAAAAATATCTGGTGCCTTCTTGATATTATATCCCAAAACCTTTGAAATCTCTTGCTGAATCATTTGCCAAAATTGTTTTGCCTTTTCGCAAGTCCACCACATATGGTAGAAAGATCCTTCATGACATTTACATTTCCAACATCTATCCGACACCTGATTGTTCATTTTTACCAATTTCTTAGGTGTCATGTACCACCTATATAACAATTTGAAGCCATTTTCTTTTATGTTATAACACGTAGATATTTTCATAGAGTTCTTCCATAAGTATTCCCATGACTTCATCTGTATTTCCTTATTTATATTTATCGCCCATTTTATCATTTGTGATTTAACTACATCTTCCGTAGACCATTTCAGTAATAGTTTATATGTTTTTGAAATCAGCTTTTCATTTTCTCCAAACAGCATTCTCTCCAGTTCTGTTTGTTCTTGTCTTATTCCATAGTTCTTAATGTCCTGTTCAAGCAAACTCTTTATTTGTTGCAATTGAAACCAATTATATTTATATTGTATTTCTTCAGCCAATTTTAATTCCACCTTTCTTCCTTGAATTTTTAAAAGTTCTTTATATGTTAACCCGGGATACTCTCCCAGACCGTTCCCCCGGGATACTCGGTCTTCCACCAGTCACGGACTAGCGGGCGGGGGGGAGGGGTGGCACTTCTCATAAGAGAGGCTTACTCCTTTAGGGCTCTTCCGGCCCCAGAGATTCCAGGCATAGAATGTGTTGGCCTGATGTGGGATGTTGGGGAGGGGTTGGCGATCTGGCTAGTGTACCGACCGCCTAACGCACCGGCCAGCGCCTTACCATCCCTGGTGGAGGCCGCAGCGGGCTGGGCGTTGGAGCACCCAAGGCTTTTGGTCTTGGGTGACTTCAATGTCCATGCTGACGACGCGGCCTCCAGCCAGGCGACGGACCTGGTGTCATCCATGGCGACACTAGGACTCTCCCAGGTTATTACAACGCCCACTCATCAGGCGGGACACATGTTGGACCTGGTCTTTGCGGCCGGAATATCAGTGACTGATATTGCAATGGAAGCAGTGCCATGGTCAGATCACTTTGCCCTTAAGGCTCGTATGGGGGTGTCACCCAAAACCTGTTTAGGCGGAGAGCGTATTTTTGCTCACCCGTGGAGCCTGATGGACCCGGAACGGTTCCTAACGGCCCTTCGGGACACCTGGCCCGCTGGCGACTCCCTGGATGATCTGGTAGAGTCCTGGAATGATGGGCTCTCCAGGGCCATCGAGGAGGTCGCACCCAAGCGCCCTCTGCGTCCCCGCTCGAAGCCGTCGCCCTGGTTCAACCAGGAGCTGCGGCAACAAAAGCGAGGACTCAGACGACTGGAGAGGCAATGGCGGCGTACTCGAGACAAAGTGACCCGAACATCTTATAGAGAGAGTTTGCCATCTCATAGGCCTCTTTCCTTGACGGTCGGGGACAAAGGGTCGCAGTTGGGGGGGAGCTGTCCCAGAGGTGCACAGTATGCTGATGACACCCAGCTCTATCTACTGATGGACGGCCAGCCGTCCTACGCCCCGGAAAATCTAGATCGGGCATTGCATGCCGTGGCTGAGTGGCTCAGACTGAGCGGGCTGAAGCTTAACCCTGCGAAGACAGAGGTCCTTTGCTTGGGTCGCCGCGGCCCGGGAGGGGGAATCCCCCTACCAGCCTTTGACGGTGCGCCGCTGATAGCGGCGGACAAGGTCAAGAGCTTGGGGGTGTTATTGGAGCCTTCCTTAAAGATGGAGGCTCAGATAGCAGCCGCTGCCAAGTCCGCGTTTTTTCACCTTAGGCGGGCAAGGCAGTTGGCCCCCTTCCTGGAGCGCGACGACCTAGCAACAGTGATCCATGCTACGGTCACCTCGAGGTTGGACTACTGTAATGCCCTCTACATGGGGCTGCCCCTGTCCCGAACTCGGAAATTGCAGCTGGTGCAGAATGCCGCGGCCCGGCTGTTATTGGGCCTCCCAAAGTGGGAGCACATTCAGCCGGGTCTTCGGACTCTGCACTGGCTTCCAGTGATATACCGAGTCCGGTACAAGGTGCTGGTCATCACCTTTAAAGCCCTATATGGCTTGGGACCTGTCTACCTGAAGGACCGTCTCTCCCCGCATGTTCCCCAGAGAGTACTGAGGTCGGGATCACAAAACTTCCTTACTGTCCCTGGGCCGAAAGAAGCCCGCTTGAAAGCTACAAGAGAAAGGGCCTTCTCTGTTATGGCCCCTACATGGTGGAATCAGCTACCGGAAGAGGTGAGGGCCCTGCGGGACCTTGTTCAGTTCCGCAGGGCCTGTAAAACAACCCTCTTCCGGTTAGCCTACACCTAGCTTGAGAATTTTAATGCAACCTGCCAGTTCTCTGTATATATTGGAATATTTATTAATTTTATGGTTTTATCTGTTTTATCTGTTTTAAAGTTATTCCCTTACATGTTTAAATATTGTTTAATTTATGTTGGATCTAATGTTGGAAGCCGCCCTGAGCCACTTGTGGGAAGGGCGGGATATAAATTCTAAATAAATAAATAAAAATAAATAAATAAATAACCACTTCTCTTCTTTAATATCTGAATACAATTTTATTACTTCTGTTGGAACGATCCAAAGCAGTTTCCTTTCATCACCATATCTTTTATATTTTGAACAAGTATTTAACAGATTACTTCTGATATAGTGATGTAAGAAGAAACCATCCATCTTATTTTTCCCATAGTGCATATAAGCATGCCATCCAAAGACATTTCCATGTCCTTCTAATGCTAATAACTTTCTGTTTGATGATGTCATCAATTCCTTAATCCACACCAGGCACACTTCATCATGATACAACTTTAAACTTTAGGCAGTTGAAATCCGCCTTTTTCTTTTGCATCCATCAGAATTTTCATTGTAATTCTTGGTTTTTTCCTGGCCCATATGAATTCTGAAAGTTTCCTTTGCCATCTATTAAATTGTTTATTGTCTTTCACTATTGGAATTGTTTGAAACAGGAACATAATTCTCGGTAAGATGTTCATCTTAATTGCAGAAATTCTGCCCAGCATAGACAAATTCATTTTGTCATATCTCCATCTATCTTGCACCAGAGTTTCTCATAATTGTTTTTGTACAGATCAATATTTTTCGTTGTTATTTTTACACCTAAGTATTTTACTTTTGAGGTAATTTCACACTCTGTTAATCTCTGTAGTTCTTCCTGTTTACTCTTTAACATATTTTTACACAATTTTTTTTATTTTTCTTTATTAATATAAAAGCCTGCCAATTCTCCATATTCTTGTATCTTACGAAGCAACAATGGTGTTACATGAGTGGGATTTTCATTTATAAACATCACATCGTCTGCAAATGCTCTGTATTTATAAGAAAACCCTTTCATTTTTAGTCCCTCTATCTCTTTATCTTCTTGAATTTGAATTAACAAAACCTCTAAAGTCATTATAAATATCAGTGGAAACAGAGGGCAACCTTGTCTTGTTCCTTTATTTATTATCATTTTTTCCCGTTAAGTCTGTATTAATACAGAGCCTTGCTGATTGTTCAGAATATATAGCCTTTACCATTCTAATAAAATCTTCTCCCAATCTCAGTTTCTCCATCACTACAAACATGAAATCCCAATGCACATTATCAAATGCTTTCTCTGCGTCTGCAAAAAAATAATGCTACTTCTTTTTCAGGATGCTTCTCATAATATTCGATAAAGTCTATGACTGTTCTAATGTTGTCTCTAATTTGTCTCTTGGGAAGAAATCCTGCTTGTTCTTCTTTAATAAAACTGTTCAAATGCTGTTTAAGACATTCTGCTAAAATTCTTGCATATATCTTATAGTCATTGTTTAGTAGTGAAATTGGTCTATAGTTTTTCACATTTGTGAAGTCCCTGTTTTCTTTTGGTATCAAAGAAATTACTGCTTCTTTCCATGTACTAGGAATTTTTCCATCTACTCTTATAATGTTCATCAATATCTGAAGTTTTGGTAATAGCGTCTCCACAAGAACTTCATAAAATTTTGCAGTAAAGCCATCTGGACCAGGTGCTTTTCCTAGTTTCATTGAGTTAATCGCCTCCTCTATTTCTTCTTTCTCATTTGGTTTATTCAACATATTCTCTATACTTTTTGTTAATGAATTAACGTTAATTTTCTGTAGATACGCATCAATTCTTTTTCTATCTACACTTTGGCTTTTAAAAAACATGGCATAGTATTTATAAAATTCCCTTTTAATGCCTTCATGGCCAACAATGTCTTTTTCTCCCGACACAATTTTGTTAATTACTTAATTATCTCTTTTCTGAGATCTTCAATGTCTTTTTTAACTTCTTCTGCACTGGACTTAATATCTTTTTTTATTTCTCTTTTTATTTCTGTTTTTGTTTCTTTAATTATCTTTGCTAATCTTGCTTCCAGAGCATCCATTGCTTCTTGCCATCCTGGTTTCTCAGCCCTGTTAATTTTTACTTTGGCCATTTTTTCTTCTTCAAGTGACCCAGCCCTCATTCACATTTGGTTTGCTGCTAATCTTTGCTCTGACATCACTGTTTACTTATTGCTTTAAATAGGTCCAAAAGTTGACTTTTCAGATTCAAATTTTAAATACACAGTCCTGTAGATTAAATCATGCCCTTTTACATAAGCCCAAAATCGCCGTTGTGATGTTCCTAGGTCAAGATATTAATTTTTAAAACATTTTTTACTCAAAATGGCCGCCGTGGTTTTTCTGTCCTTTTAAAAAGTTTTTTTCCCTCCAAAACAGTACCAAAGTTGATTCTAAGTATATAGTCCAAAAGATTTAATGACAATATCTGCCGGCTCTGCTCTTTTTCAATGTCCAGTTTTCTTTAAATTAATTTTTAAAATTTTGACCTTCTTATAATGGCCGCTGATATTTCTCTATGATTTTCAGTCCTAGAGAAGGCTGGGAAGCTTGTTATTTTTCCCTTCTCCTAATGGCTCCTTCCTTTACCTTCCTTCCTTTCTTGATTTTCAGTGGTTATGAAGTCTCACGTTGTTTCAATGACGACATTTCCTGTATTATAATCACCAGCTCAGCAAATCTTCTTGGAGGGGTTGTCTATTTCAGACCACAGGTATTCCAAACAATATTTGTTTTTCCTCTTTTAGGATTAATTCTCCAGGTTTACAAGTCCTGATTTTAACCCCTCCTTTCACTTCCTTAATATAAGATATTTCTGGATCCAGACTTTTGTTTTTATTTAGTCTTTTATGAGTCCCAGAGTGATAGATATAAATCTTTTACCTTCTATTCCAATATCCTTCTGTGTACTGCTCTCTTAGTTGTTAGATGTTGATCAGTCTCAAAGAAGCTTTGTATCTTGGTGGATTTAAGCCAACTTAATGACCTCAGAGATCCTCTGTAGAAGATGGAATGCAGTCCTTCTCAGGAGACTCTTCAAAGCCAGAAAGGAACCCCACTGGAGTCCCTCGTCAGCCAAAGTAAATCCCCTCAGAACTTGATAAGCATATTTTGGCCCTCTCCCTGCCTGGAAGAGGTGGGCAGCAGGTGTTAAGATCACCTTCTCTGTCCAGAACAGAGGTTCTGATCTGCTCATCGACTGAAGAGCAGCTCAGTCCTCCATGACCAAAACCCAGAAGTCCCCTATTCCAGTATCTTGATATCATATACAAGAGCTACACCAGCTTTAGTGGCCTTGCCTGGCTTCAGTATGATGAGGAATTCAGAATGAGGGCCCCATTGAACCCATCCCTTCAATGGGATCAAATTCAGCCACAGTTGTGGCTGCAGGTTATGTCTCCAGTGAAACCTAATCTCGGAGATAGGTTAGACAGCAGCCATGTTGTGCAGCGCACAGCTGCTGCTTTTGGTTCCCATGGTAATGCAGGGCAGGCGGTTCAACCCCGCTTGCTCTGCTGGGAGTTTGGGTCACAGGGTGTGTGTGGAAGGAAAAACTGCCCATTTAAGCATGAGTGCCACTGTGCAGAGAGTCTCACTCCTTTACAAATTGTTCTCGGGGTAAACCCAGGAGGGGGCTCTGCAGGCAGGGCTCTGGTGGGACAAATAAGTCTTTTTGAAAAGGATCCCAGCCCAATAAGGGTGACAGTGCTTGAGGCCTGGCTCCGTAATTATCCTAAGTTTGAGGATTGAGTTTACTTGTTTAACGGTTTTAAGTTCAGTTTCAGAATTCCTTGTCAGGGACCTAGGAGGCTGTTTATGGCCAATAACCTGAAGTCAGTTGCAGGTATGGAGCATATAGTTCGACAAAAAATAGGGAAAGAATTGGCTGAGGACAGGGTGATTGGTCCATTTCCTGCACCTCCTGTGAGTCTCTCTTTTGGGCATTGTGCCAAAAAAGACTCCAGGGGAGTTTAGATTGATCCACCATTTATCTTACCCTCATGGGGAGTTGGTGAACAATGCCATACCTGAGGTATTGTGTACCATGCAGTACACATCTTTTGATGCAGCGGTTCACATGTTAGGTGCTGTGGGGTGGGTGCTGAGTTGGTGAAATGCGATATAAAGTCTGCCTTTCGCCTTCTCCCTGTTCGTCCTTTGGATTTTGAATTGCTGCGTTTCCAATCTGATGGGCAGTTTTATGTAGATAGGGCCTTGCCCATGGGGTGCTCTGTTTCTTGTGCTGCGTTCGAGCGCTTTAGCTCTTTTTTAGAATGTGGTGTGTGCTGTAGGACTGGTTTAAGCAATGTGGTGCATTACCTTGATGACTTTTTGTTTTCCAGCCCCTTGGGCTCCGTCCAGTGTGCCCGCTTGCTGGCAGCCTTTACAATGCAGTCTGAGGAGTTGGGCATCCCCCTAGCCCATGAGAAGACAGAGGGTCCTACCCAGCAATTGACATTCTTAGGTGCTGAACTAGATTCCTTGCAGGAAACCCCTTGCCTCCCAGGGGGAAAAAATTTGAGGCTCCAGGGGCTGGTTGCCCAGTTTTTGTTGCGGCAGAAGGCAACCTTGAAGGAGTTGCAGCAGTTAGTGGGACACCTAAACTTTGCTTGTAAGGTGGTCGCTCCTGGTTGTCCTTTCTTGTGGAGGCTGTGTGATGCAATGGCTGGTCTATGCCATCCACATCACAGAATTAGGATTTCCGGATGCATGCGGGAGGACCTCTTCTTGTGGCAGGAATTTATGACCTCATTTAATGGTGTCTCCTTTTGGAGGGAGGATTTGAGGTTGGAAGCCGAGCTTCAAATTACACCCGATGTTGCAGCGGCCTTGGGATTTGGCATCTATTTTTGCAGACACTGGTGCGCGGAGGACTGGCCTATGGAATGGGTAGATGCTGGGTGGACTAGGGACTTGACCTCCTTAGAGTTCTTCCCAATCTTGGTGGCCGTTTCATTGTGGGGAAATGAGTTGGTGGACCACAGTCCACTTTT